>NW_007729080.1:179303-191120 GCF_000696425.1 Galeopterus variegatus | reverse complement strand
ATATGCTTTATTTTATTATCCTTCTACTAGATTGAAAATCATTCCTTTTCTGTTCTTTAGTTGAAGAACAGCATGATCACTTTTTATCTCTGTGTCACCAGGAAGCAAACAGAAAAAGAAATTACAGCTGTTGAACATGTTGTGATGGGCTGCTATACATTCACTATGTCCTTTGAACCCTGTAGATTCAATATTACTATCCCTGTTTTACAGATGAGAAAATTGAGACAGAAAGTTTAAGTAACCCACCCAAGGCCCCACAGCCAGTGACCGGCAGATCTGGGACTGGAATCCGTTCTGTGTGATTCTGAAGGTTATGCTCTCCCTAATGCATGCCATACTGCTGACACAACTGCCAACCCCAGATTTAGTCCCCACAGGCATGTTCTCATCAGCAGACCTTGTTATCTCTGTGTCCTAGTGATAATTCAGAAATGGAAATGAATGAACACTGGCCTGGGTACAGGTTGTGGTCAGGAGGAAGCAAAAAGCTGAGAAGTAAACAAAACTCTTAAAACCTTCTGAAATGAAATGTGCCATGATCTGGATGACTTCTGTCAACTCTTCTTAATGACGTCTTTGAATTGACCACTCCCTGTATTTGGGAATGAGTTCTTTTTTCCTGGTGGATATTTGTCCTTAGCTGAAGCCTCTTAACAAGCAGACATAAAGAACTGCAGTTCTTGCCACTATCTCTTCAAATATCTTTTCTTTCTTCGAATAGGTTCCACTCTGCTTTGCGTTTCTCCCTTTGGAAGGGGTCTGAGGAACCTGATTAGTGACAGGCAGGATCATAGGGCCACGCAGCCACTGGGTGTAGGAAAGCAAGGATAGAGTTTCTGAAGTGGTATTAACATTCGGTGCTGGTCACAGGATGGATGGAGTGGGGATGAGCTTTAGGAGCCTTTGATGAGGTCGCCCACAGAGGAGGCAGGTGCTACGAGTAAGACCACCTGCCATCCCTTAGTCCCCATGAGTCCCCATTTCAGTAAACAATGTCCAGTGGAATGATCATCCTGGTGTTGGGTGTCCTGCTGATTTGGCAGGGGTACAGGTGTGCTTTCGTCTGAAAAGGTAGCATTCTTTTTCAGGATGAGAGTTTGAAAGAATATGACCAAATTCCTGAAATGCTGCTCAGGGACTGCGGCCATGCCCAGTAACTGCCCCAGCATGGGTGTTTGTGAAGAGTGCAGCTCAGGCTGGCCAGGATGCCTAACTGTGCCCTGCTCAGAATTTCATCTCTAGGGAAGCACAGGAGCTGGGCTGGCCCTTGAGAGGCATTTTTCAAAGTGGGGACCACCTGAATCAGAATCACCTGGTTGGAGTACAGGGTTTGTTGTGCTTATTAAAATGCTTATTCAGGCCCCAACCTAGACTTACTGAATCAGAATCTAATAGGAAGGCCCCAGGAATCTGCATTTCCAATAAATGGCCCAGATGATTTTGGTACTGAGTCTAACCAGTTCTTCAAGGGCTCTCTGCAGGTGCCTGAAGCTCCCTGTGGGGTAGGCCAAGCTGGTGTGAGGAGGCACATGGAAAGTGGCAGAAGGGCCTTGGACAAGGAGTCCTGAGCCCCAGCTTTCCCTTTGGCTTGCTGTGTGACTTTGAGCAAGTCACTTTGTCACCCTGGGCCTCATTCTTTTGTCTGTTAAATAAGAGCCATCCAGAGCTTCTTAATGGAGGGACAGGGCCAGAACTAAGGACTCGGTTCTCTATTTTGGACATATGAGTTTCAGATTGAGAGCAGGACTTCTGAATGGAGATAAGATTTATAGCTAATTCTTACTGCATGCCTATTGTGTGCAGGCAACTGTTGTAGAGATTTTTGTATATGAGCTCATTTTTTTCCACCACAGGCCTATGAGGTTGCACTTTCATATTCTCAGTTTGCAGAAAAAGGACTCGAGGCGAAGAAAGGTTAAGGTCATAACTAGTACAAGGTGGAACAGGATTCCACACTCAGACACTCAGACTCCAGAGCCCTCATCCTTGCAACAAAGATATACTATCTCTCAGCCAGAAATGTCCTGCTGGCAATTGGAAATACCAGACACAGCAAAGAGACTTGATCACCAGGCAAATGTGGCAGTCTTCTAAATAGAGCTGACAGGTGGGAAGCTAGAGAAGTGTATAAAGAGCGGAGAGCTGGAACACCAATAATACCTGTTGACTTACCAACCCAAAGGAACACAGCCCTACCCACTGCTACATGGTTATGAAAATGTGACTAGATGGAGGGAATTTAAACATTATCACAAGTGGGTGGGGAAAGTCATGGTGGGGAGGGCAAGGGGACATGTCACAGTGCCCTGCCCCCACCTGCCCGGCATGATCTGAGGTAATGGCTCTAACTATACCCTTTCCTATACGGAGATCTGGGGGCAGAAATAGGCCCCTGCTTGTTGTTCCAGAGCTTCAAAGACATATTCAGAAAGTTATGAAACAACCATAAAGCCACACTTCCTTCACTATGGAGACTTGTCCAGCAGATAATACCAGAGCCTAATTTGGCCTCAGGAAGACAGTGGGCCAGAATTTGATAGTGGGTAAAGCAAGTCCCTGCAGAAGGCCAGCTTGCAGTGAAGGGTGCCTCCTGTTCCTGGACTAGCGATTGGCTGGATTTTCCATGGAAGTGAACGACCGTGCTGGTGACAGATGCTATCCTATGGCTTTCTCCTCTCGGCATACTCTCCTGGGAGGGGAGGTCCCTTCTCTGCCCCAGCATCAACTCTCACCATCATGATAAGGATTCCCCAACCTCCACCTCTGGCCTGGGCCTCTCTCTGAAGCCTCAGACTGTTATTTATGTCCAACAGCCTCCTGGACCTCTCTGTGTGGGGGCCCCACTGGCTCACACTCAACTCATCCCAAACCATCTTCAGTCTGTTCGGTGCTATCCCTGCCCTCTATTGTTCCTCTCTTGGTTAATGGAAGCAGTGTTTGTTCACCAAGCTCTTCAGTGGTTCACATCACCTACTGGGTGAAGTCCAGACACCTTGTGTGGAGCCCAGGAATCTTCAGTGCCAGCCCCACCCACCTTCCCAGCCCCATGCCCAGACCTTTGCATTCCAGCCACGCCTGTGCCCTTTGACACCTGTGTCTTTCTTCCGGCAACCATCTTTTTGATGAGGATGGCTTTTCTTTTTCTGGCACAATGCCTTTGAGAAGGCTTGTAAGACTGCAACCCTCCCCTCCCCCAGGAGAGTTCCT
Source organism: Galeopterus variegatus (assembly GCF_000696425.1). Taxonomy (NCBI): domain Eukaryota; kingdom Metazoa; phylum Chordata; class Mammalia; order Dermoptera; family Cynocephalidae; genus Galeopterus; species Galeopterus variegatus. The sequence goes on along the minus strand of NW_007729080.1, from coordinate 187,910 downwards.
CTTTCCTGGGGGCTCCCGTGGCCCTTTTTGCATACCACTAGTACACACTTTTCACTTTGTAGGCTACTATCTGTCCGCTTGTCCTTCCTGCTGGACACTACGCTTCCGAGCTTCTCCACCAGAGGCGCTCTCTATCACAGACTCTCATCCTTGATATCGTGTTCCAGTGCCTGGAAAATGCTCAGGAGATGTGGTTGAACAGATAAACACATGATTCACTAAATGGTCAGAATTTCTGGGAAAGTGGGCCTGTAGTTTATGGGGTCCTCAGGATTTTGTCCAAAGCAGAATTGTGGTGTATTAGTCTGTTTTGTGTTGCTTATAACAGAATACATGGAACTGGGTGATTTACAAAGAAAATGAAATTTATTGCTTACAATTTCGGAGGCTGGGAAATCCAAAGTCCATCTGGTGGTGGTGACAATGACCCAAGAGTCTCACATTGCAAGATGGTGGAAGCAGAGAGAGCAGAGAGAGAGAAAGGCAGACTCTCTTCTTTTAAAGCCCTCAGAACCATGCCTCTGACCTCCATTTTTAATCATTCACTAGGGCACAGTCCTACAACCCAATCATCTCTTCAAGGCTCCACCTTTCAATTACCATCATAGGATTTCCCACCCTCTTAACAGTCATGGTGGGGGCTAAGTGTCTAATACATAAAACTTAGGGGACACAATTCAAGCTTCAGGGAGTTTGGGGGGACATAATTCAATCCACTATACATGGCATAGGGAAGGACAGGTGCCTGCAGAGGCTGGCCAGATGCCATGCAGCCCAGAACTCTGCGTGTGTATGGTTCTCAGTGGAGTGCCAGGCTCTGGCCACGCATGACCCTTGGGCAGCCCTGGCCCATCCTCCCTTCCTCCCCTGCTGTTCTAACAACTCCCTGACTTCTTGTCTGTAAGCCCAGGACTCTCCCTTTGTTCCAGACCTTTTGGAAATTTCCTAACCTCTTCTAGGAAGCCTCTTTTGATTAAATGGGACAAGGGAGGCAATACGAGTTTTCCTAAAGCTCCAAAGTCAAACACGGTTTCCATCTCTGGCATTTCGGATTAATTGATAGAGTGAGGAAGGGAAGCACAAAAGACGAGAGGTTTTGGTCCCATTAGACTCTTAGTCCTGTTAGAGCAGCAGTTCCCTAAACTCTTCAGTAGGATCGCCTGAGCATTTGTAAAACCTACAGTGTCTGGGCTCCCATTCTAGATCTACTGGGTCAGAATCTTCAGGGTGGAGGCCTGGGACCTCTATTTTTAACAAGTGCTTTGGGTAGTTTTTAAAAGTCATCAGACAAGTTTGGGAACTCTAACTATGTAAGAGTTTAGGTGCCAAATAAATTAAACAAGCTTCGTGAGCTCATTATGTGAGAGTGCTGTGTAATGATCACCATCCTTGTAGCAAAATTTACTGAGCACTTACTATGTGCTTGGTACAATTTTAAGCCATTTATGTGTGTCAACTCATTTGTTCTCTATGACAACCCAATGAGGTAGGTTATATTCACTTAGAAGAGGAAACTGAGGCACAAAGAAGTGATGTAAGGTACTCAAGCTCATCCACTTAGGAAGTGTAGAGCTGGAATTAAAATCTAAGCAGTCTTGGGCCGGCCTGGTGGCGCACTGGATAGTGCGCCGCTTGGGAAGCGCGGCGGCGCCCCCCCCCCCCCCGAGGGTTCGGATCCCACATACAGACCGGTTCCTGCTCACTGGCTGAGCGAGGCGCGGGGGCAACACCGAGGGTTGCGATCCCGTTGCCGGTCCCGGTCCGGTACGGGGGTGACACTGAGGGTTGCGATCCATTGCCGGACACGGAAAAAGACAAAAAAAAAAATCTAAGCAGTCTCGATTCTGAGTCTATACTCTTAACCTATGACACACAAAAGCTTAGCATTACTAGAGCTGGGATATGTTGCTACATGCTGTAGACAATAAGCAAATATTCACTCGAAGGAGAAATTGGAAACAGATATAATGGGAATTTGATTTATTAGGCACCTCACTCAAAGAACACAAGTTCTCTTCCATCGATCAATTGTTCACTTTCACACCACCCCCCAGGAGGGCAACTCTGGGGTCAATAGAACCCTTTTGGTTTTATCGATGGAGAAATAAAGCCAGGAAGGTACAGCAGTCACACTTCAGCGGGGACACCAACCTCTATTCAGCTGATGGTTGGAGAAGTCTGCAATGTTCTGCATTCACAGGCAGGATTTCTATGTACGGTTCCCTTTTCATATTACATCATTGACTTAAGGCTACAGGAATCTAGTGCAATAAATCATTTATGGAAATACATAAATTGGAAAACAGTAGTGATGACCAACCAATAAACTGACAGTCTGAGGTTGGCTTTTATTCCCACACCACCTCACTCTCAATGACCTAATCAGATGCCATCAGGTTAGCCAGATTGTACTGCTCTGGGTCCTGGGGTCAAAGCCCTAGTCCACCTCCTCTCATGTCTCTTGGTGAATTCAAATGAATTCCGGCACATGTTCTAGTTGCTGCTAGCTGGAGGCAATCTCCTCCTCCCTAGGAAAACCTCAAGGACTTGGCGCAGAGCAAGCTAAACTCCACAAAGGGGAGATAAGCCCCATAACACCATGTACATGGGCAGAGCTTCGGGGGACTGCAGGCATTGCTGTTCCTTCTCTGGCTCACTGAGAAAATGCCTGAGCCAGAGGAGTGGGTACTGGGGTGTGTGTGTAAATGAGCTCCCCAGGTGGGCTGGTACCTGCCCTACTCCAGGCCCTGGCCTCCTTGAGGCTGTGTACCTGGGGCTACTCTGACCATGGGATATGAGTCTTCTCAATCATAAGCAGGATATGAGTCTCTCCTCACCTCCCTGAGAGCTCTAAGGCAATGACGGGGGAGAGGAAGGGATGTCCCACCAATGAAACCTGGCTTACCTCTGTATACGAGGCTCACACCACAGTTTACTGTGTTGAATTGCAGCCTCCGCCCTGCAATTCAACCCAGTAGACTGTGGTATGACTGAGCAGAAATCTCTAATGGCCCATGGTACCTTGGCTCTCTTATGCCTTGTTTTTCCACCATTATTACCATGGAGCCATCCCTCAGAAGGCCCCTTTTAAGTGCAACGTTGGGACCTGAGAGTAAGACATCAAGCCCTTGGTAGTGGTGAGTCCAGGAGCACATCTCAGCCCCTGTGTTAGGTAGCTGGGATGGAGCAGATGTGGACCCTCAGACAATGGGACCAAGAGAGGGGAGTGGCTGGGATAGAGGTGGAGGCAGGGGAAAAAAGGAAGGAAACAGAACTAGAATGTCCCAACTGTGTTCTGACTCCGCCCCAGTCTTCCTTTAGAATACCGCTTTACAACTTTGGCTACACATTAGAATCAGGTTGGGCACTTTAAAAAAATGTGCCCATGACTGCCCCTTCCATGAGTGCTAAGACAGATATTCATGTTTTCTTGAGATTGTTTGAGCTGGAAAAGCTCACTGCTTTAAGTGACTCTTAGCTACCTCAGTAGTAAAATGGGTTTAGCAACAATGAAGTCTCCCTCATGGTGGGGTTGGCATGTGAAAAAGCTTTGGAAAGTCTGATTCATCCGTGAGTTGTTGCATCAGCCCCTTGCTCTGCAACATGAACTCCTATTCATCCTTCAAAACCCAGTTCAAATGTCACTACTCTGAATTCTTCAGGAGATTAACCACACACTTTAAGCATATCTCCGGTAGGGCACTGGCTCTCTATGTTCAAGATGATGTTAGTCAATAGCTCCCGAGATTTTTCTCTGCCAGGCACTGGGCCAAAGGTTTGATGCAATGACTTGATACTTAGTCATCTACCTCACGAGAAGTGGAACTCCTCAAGGGCGGAGGCTATATATAAGGTAAATCAATACAGCCTCACAATGCCTAGAAAGGTTTTACTTCTGAGAACTTTTTCCATAACTAAAAAGCATGTCAGTGCTTGTGTTGCTGAGTCTTGAGTAACTATTGGGTATTTATAGGAAAAATAGGATCTTGAAGTTGAAAGGAGAACAGTGAGCAAAGGGGAGAGTGAGTGGGAGCAGATGGCTTTAGAATGCAGGGCAAGCGACGGTGTAAGTCTGCTGGGCTCTGCAGGGGCACTTTAGTTGAAGAGTCAGGTGACTTTGGAATGAAGTCTTCACAGGTGCAGGGCCAAGGCCATGTAGTCTTGTGAACTGGGGAGAAGGTTGAGAAAGATCCACTCAAGTATGGTGGGAAGTAAAGACCACTCCGAACTGGATCCATTTGAAGGCTCAGAGTTTTTCTGCATGCTTGCTATCCCAAAGGGATCTGATGGAGTGCGATAATATTGCAGAATCATAAAACTGAAAGGCACAAACTTTGATTGGAAGATGGCTACAGAAAACAGTAAGTGCCTATGGCATAGGGTAGTAGCAATAGAGTTTAATTGATTTATAAGCCTCTTATTAGAACTTTAGAGAAGGGAGAGGCTTTCTAAGCAAAAACAGTGTAATTTCTGATAACAAAACTGATAAAGATGGTGTTTCCAAAAGGCATACCTGAGACATAAGTTCTGCAAGTCATTAATAGGAATTATATAAACTAGAGACTCTGTGGTTAGTCATTTTGGGAAATATTGGATTATACAAAATTAAGAACAAGTCTCTCTCTCTCCCTAACTGGAGTGGATCTCAGAATCTTCAAAACGAGAATGTACCTTGTGAATCTAAGAGGAATATGTGGTATTTCCCAAACCTTTCAACACAGAAATTGACTTTCTTTTCCTTTCTTTTTATTTCCCTCTCCCACCTTTTATTGTCTTTTCTTCTCTTTACTTTTTTGGTACCACAACTCAGAGCAGTAGTGTTCCACAGAGCACACTTTGGGACATGCTGCTTAAAACTAATCTCACTCGTGTTTATAGCAGTTGTAAAGTCCTAAATATAATATGAATGAATCAAATTCAGTAGTACATTTAACAATTTCACCAGGAAAAAATAATTTTGATTCCAGAAGTGTAAAGATATTTTAATGTTAGGAAATTATTAGGTAATTCCTGATAGCAACAGGTAAAATAAGAAAAAGAATATGATAATCTCAACAGATAATAAAAATGTATCTAAGTTTTAATACCCATTCCTGATTTAAAAGTCTGAAAATTAAGATTAGAGAAATAGCTCCTTAATGGGATAAAAATAATTCTTAGTAAATTAAGATCACTGATACTGCTGCTATTATTCAACATGGTTCTTGAGGTTATAGAGTAACTCATGAGGATGTATTAGAATTATTCAGGGAATAAGATAATAGTTAGATGTAGGATACATTTTCCAAATCAACAGTTCAAATTAAAAGCATTTAGAGAAAAAAGATCCCAATTCACATTAGCCCAGGAAAAAATAAAATATGTATAAATGCCTCAACAAGAACGCACAGGACCTATTTAAAGGAAGCCTTTAAAATTTTTTGAAATATATTAAAGGTTCTGACTAAATAGATAGTCATACATTATTTCTGGATGAAAAATTTGAATATTGCAAAGATGTCAATTTTACCTAATTAATTTATAAGTTTAATGAACTTGCAGTCCCAAACAGGCTTATTTAGTAGTTTATCACAATGAATCTAAAATTTATCAGGAAAAAGAAATGGTTGAGAATATTTGTTAAAATGCTGACAAAAAGTGATGATGGAGGATTTGACCCATCAGGAATTTAAAGCCTGTTATAAAATAAAAATAATGTAAGCACTGCGATATGGGGGCAGGAATGGAACAATGTAGCCTTGAAACAGATCCTACACTATATATACACACGTACACACTCCTACATGGCAGGAATGGAACAATGTAGCCTTGAAACAGATCCTACACTATATATACACACGTACACACGTACGTACATGTACGTACACGTACACACTCCTACATACTAAGACAAAGAACTGAATGGACAGGAGGAGGAGGTGGGTAAAGGAGGAATTGGTAAAGGGCCACAAATAAAATGATTACATTGTATAATGTTGAATATACTAATTATCCTGATTTGAGTATCACATATTGCACACAGGTATTGATATTCATATCTGTACCCCACAGATATGTACAATCAATTATGTTTCAATTAAAAAAAGGATCCAAAGAATAAAATCATGGGGATGTAATTAATACATTTCCAAATTTAGTATAACAATAAATATTGTGTATCTTGTTTTATAAAAATAAAATTTGCAGAAAAAGCAAAAAAAAAAAAAGGACTGAATGGAAATACATTAAAGAGTTAATGGAAGTTTGAGTGGTGGGATTATGGATTCTGACTCTTCTATTTTTTGTAGTTTTTAAAGTTTCTATGATGGTCACGTGTTAGTTACCTAATCAGAAAAACAATAACCGTTGTGTGTGCGTGCGTGTGTGTGCAGGTGCTTAAAGAATGCTCTCTGGTAACTATAAGATCCCCTGGCAAGGAGTGCCCCTTGTGTTGCCACTAACCTTTGCCTTCTCCAGTGTGAGCTGCTGGAGTGAGGAAGGGGTGGTAACGAGAGCCTGGGGGGTGGGGGCGACGTGGGGGTGGAGGGAGGGTGACCAGGCCACGGAAGGGAGAAAGGGGTGCAGAGCAGAGAGGCAGCAGGGGTGGTGAGGATGAATGTTGCTGGCTTTGCAATTTTGCTCTGAGCTGGGAATTATGAAGCAAAGAAAACAACCAGGAAGTCAAGGGCTCTTTTTCTTGGCAAAAGAGTTTTATTCTGAGGTTACAACGTTGCCCTGAGGGTTAAGTCATGGTGAGTAGAGAGAGGGGAGTGATTATCAGACTTGATCTACAAAGTTTGCCCCCCTGGGACTTCAAAATAACCCCAAACTGGCAAGATTTAGGGGGGGGTGTTTGTAGAAGTTGGCCCTAAACGTGGAGTGTGAGCTGCAGTTGTTAGTGAACACCCCGTGGGCTGCTGGGGCTTCCTGTCTGAGGAATCGCTCCCAGAGCTGCTGTGTTTTCCGAGGTCCTAGGCAAGCAGAACAGGCATAGAGAGATCCTATAGCTTGTTACAGTGTCATCTTCGCAGAAGCCTGCCTTCCATCAGCCCAGGAAGCGGTGTGCTGTGCTGAGGGTGTGAGCTCTGGAAGCAGCTGGACCTGCATTCTGATCCTGACTGCTGCACCTGCTAAGTGATCTTGTGCAGGTTATTTAACCTTTGCCAGATGCAATGTCTTCCTCTGCAGAATGGAGATAGTAGCCCCTATTGTCCTTTAGTGCCCCCCACCCCCCTTGCCCCTCAATTGAGACTTTCTAAAACAGTAGTGAGGAATTCAAGTTTGGGTCAGAGAAAAAGGAAGAAGAAAAAGAAAAAAGTTTGAGTAGCATTTGAGCAATAATTCACTCTGTCAAACCCAAACAGATTTTATTAAATTCTGTAATTTCTCGGCCCTGGAGGTGGTGGCCAAGCCAGTCATTTGAGAGTGGGGGTGGCGTGTGTGTGTGGGGGGTGCGGGGAGCGGTAAGGACTCTGCTTCAGGTTCATGGGATGTTGGGCTCTGTCGACCTTTGATTAGAGAATCACGGACTTCCAGAACTGAAAAAAGTCTCACTTTTACAGGGAAGAGATGAGGAGCTAAATAATCGGCACCGAGATCATGCAGTGAATTAATGGTGGACTCCCAAATGAGGACCAGCATAGGGATCTTTCCCATGTCCCACCCCGAGTGACTCTGAATTAGTCTGGGAAAGTCAGTTAATGATGTTGTCATCACAGTATGGCTTCCTGTTTTTTTTCTCTTGGTTGCTCGGGACTATTACTATAAATGCCAAAAGAAACATTTGTGAGAACTTTGAATCTTCCTTGGTTTTAATTTTCTTTTAAAACAATTACAAGGAAATATGCAAGTTAAAATGGCTTAGTAGAACAATCCTTTTAGGATTCTGTGTTCTCAATGCTGGGCAAAGAAAGACTAAAGAGAAAACACAAAAAGACAAAGGAAGATATAAATGCAAGATAAACATCTCTGTGTTCCCTCAACAGCTCGAGACACAGACCCTGGAGTGGGGATAGATGGGGCTGGCACCCTATGGCTCCGGGTCTGGAGCAGCAGAGAAGACTGGCCATTTCTGCTCTTGATGTACTGGGGAGTCAAAGCACCGCATGTCAGGTGGGGACCAGAGCCAGGCCCCCTGTGGGACTGGAGTGGAACAGGTCACCTCTGCCCATGAAAGGAGACCGGAGGAAAGCAGTGACCGCTGCCTGGCCTACCACTTCCCTAGAGCTGCATTCTGAGGGCAGTGGCAGGAAGCAGACACAGCCCTGAAGCCAGGTCCTGGGCAATGTCATCCCCAAATCTGTCACCTCAGGTAGAACCTTGCGCCACCGATATTAGAGTTGGTTGTGAACTGGGGTTGCTGGGTCAGAGTGGAGGCAACAGAGAACCTGGGAGAGAGGGAGGGAGGTAAGGAGGGAGGCAGGGAGGGAGGGAGGGACACAGAGAGAGGAAAACTGCAAAACGAAACCCAGCAAGCTCTCGCCCCAGAGGCACCTGCAAACCCAAATTCCAAAAGTCACCAGGAAAAGGAATACTAAGAGAGATGGCCAACAAAACTGACAAGCGTCTTTCTGCGTTTCCAAGAGATAAAAGGAGACATATACTTGGGAGGAGAAATCCAAGAAATAT
>NW_007729080.1:157918-179088 GCF_000696425.1 Galeopterus variegatus | reverse complement strand
GTAGAACCTTGCGCCACCGATATTAGACTTGGTTGTGAACTGGGGTTGCTGGGTCAGAGTGGAGGCAACAGAGAACCTGGGAGAGAGGGAGGGAGGTAAGGAGGGAGGCAGGGAGGGAGGGAGGGACACAGAGAGAGGAAAACTGCAAAACGAAACCCAGCAAGCTCTCGCCCCAGAGGCACCTGCAAACCCAAATTCCAAAAGTCACCAGGAAAAGGAATACTAAGAGAGATGGCCAACAAAACTGACAAGCGTCTTTCTGCGTTTCCAAGAGATAAAAGGAGACATATACTTGGGAGGAGAAATCCAAGAAATATGTAAGACCGAAACCAGGCAGATGTGAAGCAAGATCATATGGATGAGGTGAAGAAAAAACACATCCTGGTAATAACAAATTATTAGTTAAATTTTTTTAATGATTAGTTAAAATTTTCAGTTATTTTAAATTTTTTTAAAATTGTGAGTTATTGAATAAATGCAGGATAAAGTTTAGCTGGGCACAGTTGAAGAAAGACTGAACGAGACAGAGTATTGAGGACTTTTCCCAGAGTACACACATGAAGTTTTAGAAATGTGAGAGAGAACTTTCGAGAAAATTAAGCTTGATTGAGAGACGCTAATACATATTTAATTAAGAGGAGTTCCAGAAGACGAGAACCGGGGGGGATGGCTGAGGTTTTTCCAGATCTGAAATAAACACAGATTGGGCCACACAAGCGGGGCTTCCCCAGTGGGCGTGTGGGGGAGCTCAGCTTTTCCCTCAGTGCCAGACACACAGCCGGGTGCTGACACATGTGCGCTCACGTGTAACGGTCACAACCACCATCTGGGATAGGTGCAATAATCCCTGTTTGCATATGAGGAAACAGGGAAACCCGTGGGTGGAGAGGCTTGCCCAATGTCACACAGTCATAGATGGAGGAGCTGAGCTTTGATCTCAGACACATGTCCAAGTCAAGATAGGTGACCAACTTGTCCCTGTTTGCCCAGGACGCTCCCATTGATTGTAGCACTGAAAGTCCCATGTCTTGGGTAACCCCTCAGTCCCTGACAAATTGGGATAGTCGGTTACACTAGGTCAAGTGCACAGACTTTGGAATTTGACAGATCTCAGTTTGAATTCTATTTCTACACTTACTCTGTGTGTCTTAATTTTCTTACCTGCAAAATGGTAATAACAGAGCCAACATGCAAATGAAATGGTAACTCATTTAAACTTCTTAGCCTGATGCCTGGCACCTGACATGCACTCAATAAATGTGAGCTGCTGTTGTTTATATCATTACCACACAATTTGTGTGTTTCCCACTACGATGCTCCACCTGCATAGGGTAGGGCCTGCTTCCAGAGGCCTTGAATGCCAGGATTAAGCATACAGATATCATCCTTTAAGTCAGTAGTTCCAAAAGGTGACTGCACATCAAAATCAGCTGGGAGCTTTGTTTAAAACCTAGATTGCCGGGACACATTCTTGAAAATTCTGATTCAGGGTGTCTGGAGTAGGACCTGCTGGTCTGCAATAAGAAGTCTCTGAAAATTGTTTAAATACCACTGAAACAGTAGGAAACACTGTATCGGTGTGTTGGGCACTTTTGTTTGTATGAATGTTTTGAGCTGTGGCAGGCCCTAGCTGTGGTCAGATGGACAAAGTTAACGCAAGCTTAGGACCTGTCCTAACCAGGAGAGGAAAACAGCCGATTGTTTGTTTTTTTCCAAGGGCTTGAGCCTGCCGGAGGGTGAAACTATGAAACAACTTGTTGAGACCCCAAATATTTCTAATCTGCAAGGCGAGTGCACAATTTCTTTTCCCTGGCTGTCTGTCAGAGGGCCTGTGCTTCCCCACCACGCTCCTGGCAGCTGTCCCAGGCTCCCACCTCTGCTGAGAAAGGCATTCCCTCCCCATGACCTCATCAGAAACGCCCCCTTCCTCAGGCCCAGACTCCCCACCACAAATGCTTCATCCACAGAGACCCCTCCGGCAAACTGAGAGTGGGTAACGTGTTCCAGGCGGTGTTCTCTACCTCCAAGTCAAAATGGAGACTGTGCTTCGGGGTGTGAATTGTTCCTAGCAGCAGTCTGGCTCAGAGCAGGTTTCTTCAGTGTTCAGAGACTGCAGAACAGCAGTCAGTATGTTATCCAGAACACCTGTGAACATTTTCTTACATCATCAGAGCAAAAAGCAAAATAAGCCTTGCTTCCACTCCCCTTCCCTTTCAAACTGACAATATCTAAACAAAACCAAAAAGAAAGGCAGTAAATCAGGCTTCACTGCAATGAAGAATAGCACGTTATCTTGTCTTGCTACGAGGGCATCTGTAACTTGGAGTTATTGCTTCTCTCATGGCACAGCTGTGCATTGTTTGGGGGACCAGCATTCTGCTAAAAAATAATTTACAAATGCCATATCAATGAGAAAACTCTAAACTGGGAGGCAGAGAGATCTGGGATGTTGATGTGACTTTGTCACAAATGGGTCCAATGGCCTTTGGTAAAGGCCATCTTTCTCTGGGTCCAGGTTCCTCCTCTGTGATGGGTGGTGGGATGGGGTGGTAGGTGACTGGGGATGGGTGTGGGTGGGATGAGTTTAGAGTAGTGATGTCTAACGTGGTAGCCTCTAGCCACATGTGGCTGTTTAATTTAAAGATTAATTAAAATTAAATAGAACTAAAAATTCAAATTTTCAATGGCTACCACATAGAATACCACAGATGAAACATTTGCATCATCACAGAAAGTTCTATTTATAGCACTAGCCTAGATTGGTCTCATGGTAGATTTCTTTCTACCATTCCCGTCCATATTGTGCCCATGACAGCCATTGCCAATCAATCAAGGCATTCTTTCCTGCTCTATCCTGATGTGTCTATACTATCTTTCTCAGAGATCCAGCTGCTCTCAGTTGACCTGGAATATGTGTGTGCAACAAACCATGGGCTTCCAGGGACCTGATCTGAGTTCTTAACCTTTTTTTATACTGTGACCCCTTTGGCAGTCTAATGAAAGTTATGGACTCCCCTCCCAGAAAAATATTTTTAAATGCAAAAAACAAAATATAAAGGATTACAAAGAAACTAATTATGTTAATACAGCTTTCAAAATATTAAAAGAATACACACGAATAATTGACATAATAGCAGATGTGCTTTTTTATTAATGCATCAAATAACAAGATCTGGCAGCAGGTAATTTTTTACTTATAATTTTACTGTAATTTTGAAGTAGTGTTGAAAGTAAATGGTATTTTGAGAATTTTTCAAAGCTATAATGAGATATAAAAATAACCATGATTTCTTTGATGAAAAAGTCACAGGTACTGCCAACACTATTGTGGTGTGTTGTTTTCATTCATAAAGGAAATGCTGAATTTCAGTTCATAGTTAGTAAAAATAAAGATGCAATTTATTTCCATCCAAGTTCATGAACTCATTGTGTTCTAGCAACAGATCCCTTAGAGTTCCATGGACCCAGGTGAGAAATCCCGGAACCAGGTGATTTGTGAAGTCCCTTCCAGACTTGCCATTTTGTGGCCACATAAAATAAATTTCTCCAAATTATTCATGCATTTATGGAATATCAGTGTGTCAAGATTGAGGTCCCTAACCGTGATTCCTTTTTTTCAAGATTATCCCATGTAGTCGAGGAGACATGGCGTGGGGTGATGGGAGGCCTGTTGCGAGTGGGGAGGGAAGAAGGGGTGGGGAATGAAGAAAGGGGTCAGAAGAAGACTGGAGAAGTCTCTGTCACCTCAGTGACTTCCTGTGGTAAAGATAGGAAGAAGAGGGATTGTCAGTGCTGACTGCAGCTGGCCACAAAGTCATTCCCAAAGACCTTTTATGTTGTGACCTTCAGTACTTTTTGGACAGTTTTATGTTTTCTTCAAAACAAATAGAATGCCTATTAGTGGAAAAGGACTTTCTACAAACACCAGCGATAGTGCGAGAATAAATATTTATAGACTGGGCTCTGAGACCAACATATTTATTTCCTACAGAGCCCAGAGCCAGGCTTATGCTGGTGAAAATTGATTTACGCAAGAATTTCTTTTCCATTTATAAGAAACATGTGCCTGCCACTTTTTCTGGAAATGTTGACAGATCACAAACTGAGTCAAACATACAAAAATCAGCTGTCTGCAGCAGCAGCACCCAAATCAAACTTGATTTCCCATTAATCAACATTTCATGATCTTGGAGTCAAGCAGCACATATCCCTCCAGTCTCCCCCTCCAGAATGCTCTTCCATGCCAGCCAAGGAAAGGTGTTCGATTCCTCTGACAGGGCCACTCTCGTGTAGTCAGAACACATTATTTCATCCTTTGAGTCCTTTGTCATTTACTTACTCATGCATTCACTGTGTTGCTGCGTTTCCAGCTCAGGAGTCAATGTCGGGGGAATGGGAACTAGCATTTATGAGGTGCCTTCTATCGCTCCAGGCACAGCACCATGCACTTTCTCATTCCTTCCCACATTTCATTCTCACAACCTCCCTGTGGTGTTGGAATTATTCTCCTCAGTCTTAGATACAAAGAGCTTGAGGGTCAGAGAGGTAATTAATTAACTAGCCATTAACAAGTAATTAACTACTTAAGTAATTCCCTAGAAAGGGAAAAATGTATGATTCTGATTCTCCAGGAGTTTATGGTCCAGATGGAGAGACTTTAACTAGCCATTAACAAGTAATTAACTACTTAAGTAATTCCCTAGAAAGGGAAAAATGTATAATATGATTCTGATTCTCCAGGAGTTTACTGTCCAGATGGAGAGACATGGTCCAGATGGAGAGACTGGGAGATCCGCTAAGAAGCTGTGGAGGTAATGCTGGTGAGTGCGGAGAAAAGTGGATGGATTCTAGAGATGTATTAGAGGTAAAATCCACAGGACGTGGTGACTGACGGATGTTGAGACAAGGCAGAGGGTGGTGTCAAGGATGATTAATACCTGGATTTCTGCCTTGGTCAACCGAGTAGATAAAGGTGCTATTTACTGAGCTGGGAGAACACAGAGGGAGCTGGTGTGTGTGGGGAAATCACAAATCTGGTTCTCAATAGGTTCAGTTTGGCATCTGACTAAAGATATTCATCAGACAGTGGGCTATGTGGGTCTGAAACTCAGGAGATCTGAGCTAGAGACATAGCTTTAGAAACTCTAGCTTATAGCTGGTAAACGAAGGCGTGGGAATGGACGACATTGCCCTGGCAACCTGTGCAGAGTGAGAAGTGGAGCAGGACAGAGGTTTGAGGAATCCCAACCTTTATGGGGTGGGTAGAAGAATAGGAGCCCAGAATGGAGACTGAGAAGCAGTTGTTGGAGAAAAATCAGAAAAGGGAGAGAGGGGGTAACGGCATCAGACAGTGCTAAGAGGTCAGGTAAATAAAGGACTTTTCAGTGTTCATTGGATTTAGCAACAAGAAGGTCCTTGATGACCTCGGCAGGGACAGTTTCCATGGAATAGTGGGGACTGGAGCCAGATCAAGTAGTTTGAAGAGCAATTGGGAGGCGAGGAGTCTATCCAAGTTCGTTAAGAAGTTAGGTTGTGAAGGGGATAAGAGAGGTAGGGTAACACTTGAAGGGGAACAGAAGATAAGCTTTTGTTAAGATGGGGTGGATATAAACATCTTTAAGTGCCATTAGGAGGGGAGCCAGTGAAAAGAACATTAAAAAGACCTGGAAGGACATATGCCAAAATGTTCACAGTGGTTACCTGTGGGTAGTGTAATCAAGAGGTCTCTGAATGTTCAAAAATAGCTAAATGATGTATGATGGAGTTTTAGTAATGTCTGTTTTATTGCTACAAAATTCTCTAAAATGTGTGGATTCACATATAGCATCACTCAAATATGCAGAGTTTTAATAAATGGGAACACCCCGCTGGCTGCCTTTGCTGGACAGAGAGCTGAACCTGAAGCATCACGATGGTGAATACTGCTGGTAACCAGCATCCGAGATAGCCCCCAGTGGTCCACACCTCCTGGTTTTCAAACCTTTGTATAAAAGCCCTTGCCACATTAAATCAAGGCTGTCTGGGTGACCAAAAGAATATGGTAGATGTGACAATTAGGATCAAGGCTAGGTCCTAAAAGGCACTGCTGCTTTAAACTTGGTCTCTTGTATTGCTCACTGTGGAGGAAGCCAGCACTGTATCTTAAAGACACTCAGGAAGCCCCATAGAAAGGCCCATATGGAGGGAAACTGAAGCCCTGGCCAGTAGGCAGCGTCAACTTGACATTCATGTGAGTGAGCCATGTCGGATGTGGATCGTCTAGCCCTAGCAAGCATATGGACGCAGCCCAGCAGACCATGGGACTGCAACTTCACAAGAGGCCTCGAGCCAGAACCTCCAGTTGAGCTGCTCCCAAATTCCTGACCCACAGAAACCATGAGAAATAGTAAATGATTAGCACTGTTTTAGGCTGCTACATTTTGGGGTGATGTTACACAACAATAAACTAACGTGGGTACCTTACATGCTTTGTGGGTCCCCATGGGGGCTTCATCCACTAGACCACAGTCTGGATGCAAGAGCATTTAAAAACGATGTACCAATTGTGTGTTAGGTTTAAATAACAGGCCGCATGCTCAGACATCCTTCTGTGTGAGGAGCACAAGCTCTCCTATCCCATCACACACACACGCAGACTGATAACACTAGTTGTTTTGTAGCCACTATTTAGTATGTGAGTGTTGTTCATGACTCAAGCAGGAGCCAAGTATGCATGGAGCTTTTCTTTTTTTTTTTTTTTCCTTTTTGTCTTTTTTACTGACCAGTAATGGGATCACAACCCTCGGTGTTGCGCCCGCACCGCGCTCAGCCAGTGAGTGGGAACCGGTCTCCACATGGGATCCGAACCCTCGGCGGGAGCGCCGCCACGCTCCCAAGCGGTGCACTCTCCAGTGCACCACCGGGTCGGCCCTGCATGGAGCTTTTCTGACGCTATAGTGTCAGGGTGTAATTTTGGTGGAAGTGAACTTGAACAGTTTCAACTTGGGTAATTAATGACATTCCATTTCCATGTCAAGTACTAATTAATCATGCCTGTTAGCATGAACTTTTAACCTGTAGGAGTTTGGGTCCTCCGAGCTCACATGGGAGAGCAAATTACGTTAGGCTTGTAGTTTTTTTTTTTAATTGTAAAATGACTGGGGTTACAAGGAAGGGGTGGGTGGGCGCTGCTCCCTAGGAACCATGGGCCGTGAATTCAGTATCTGGGTTCATCAGACCCCCTAGAGTCAGGGGTTAGCTCTTTCACGCCTGTTGTCCCATTGCCAGCAAAGTGCCTGGCACATATTAGTGATTCGTTAAATATTTGTTGAATAAATAGCAATTGTTGAATAAATAGTAATTCTGTTCCTCTTCTTCCTCCCTCACTCTACCTGCAGAGTTTAATAAAAAGTCCTTGGAGGGTTCAGTCTGTTTCGCCTCTGAAGAGGGGAGTTGAGGAAGAGTGTTTCACATGGGATTTGTCTGAAAGCACTGGAGTACTCTCACCCATTACAGAATACCATCTCCACATAGACGAAGGAGCCTGACTAGCAGAAGTATAAACACATGCCTGGAAGAGGCCGGTGGTGGGAAAGGTTTTCACTGAGGAGGTGGCCTGTGAACTGAGAGCTCATCTCACTCTTGAAAATAATTGCTTCACCAGGCTGCTTGTTGCTGGAATACTGTAGCAAGAACACTTGTTTTTGAAACCAGATATATTATAATAACCAATTCTTGTCTCTCCATTTATAAGTAACTGAGGCAGCTGGTCCTGGGAGAGGACAACATAAGAATTAAAACAATTGTGTGTCCAGACCAGGCCAAATGCTATGGACAAAGTATGTCTCTGGTGCTCCAGGTGCCCCTCTGTGGAGCAGATTTTGAGCCACAGACGTCACTGTACTCACTCGCTCCTCAGCTCTATCAAACTCTTCTTTCAATAGAGGACCTGATATCAGTCATGTACACCACAGTGAGAATTAAAGTCACTTAAGCCTTATCTCTGAGTGTGGCTCTAATGGCTTCAAGATGATCTACTTTAATCAATCAAGGGTCATAAATCTTGCTTAATTCAGAAAAATTCTAGTCTTGGAACTTTAGAAAAAATGAATTAAACAGTTTTCATTTTTTCAAGGAACTTTATCAGTACATTAATTAACTTTTTAAACTTATAACTTTGGGAAATAAGCTGGACAATTATTTTTATCCCCATGTTGCAGGGAGGAAACTGAGGCAGAAAGCAAAAATTATGTGCACAAGCTCTACATGGATTAATGGGCTGGCATGAGCATGGAGGGCTCCTGACCCACGCATAAGTCATTCTAGGGACCATACATCCCTGTGCAGACCAAAGGCAGATGCACATACCTCCTCTCTGCCATGTGCCAAGTGTTTCACCCACACGACAGTCCTAGGAAGTAGAGGTGGTGCCTCCATTCACAGAGGCAGCATAAGGGATTAGAGAATTTAAGCAACTTGTCCAATTTCTCGCAGCTAGAAAGTGGCAGCACTGAGATTTTAGTCCAGGTCTGTCTAACTCCTAATGGGTGCTCTTTGCTCTTAGGTCATTTCGTGATCCCCTCCCCACTCTTAACATCTGAGCAGAGCAGGTGGGGATTACACATAAGTCTCTGATGGCAACAGTTGAGGAGGGGCTGGTGGGGACCTTTCCGAGACCTCATGGCACTGTGAGTTCCCATGACGTGAAGATCTGCCAAGTTGGCTGGAAAAAATGTAAATAATGTACCTTTTGCTTTTTGAAGCCACATTACATTTTAGCTATTTATCATCCTGTAAAGGCAGAGGAGGGAAAAAACAAAATATGGGAACAAGTGATTTCCTGCCGGAGAAGGGGACTAATCCTTACTGTGTTGTTTATTTATATAGGACGGCAGTTGGAATTTCTCTCTGGAGTGCCTCGGCTGAAGGTCTCTGATCCTCTGAATTCCTTCTCTATGCTGTCATAAGACAGGGTGTCTTGTAAAAACCAGAAAAGGGCTTCAGAGTCCACTGCCAACTCCCCATCCCCCAAACCTCTTCCCATCTCCATGAGCCTGTTAATTAGAAAGAAAAGGTCACAGCCTCTCTAGCAAACCTGCCAGTAATTCATTGAAATAGTCAAAGAATTTCTCCCACCTCATCTACTTTCTTTCATTCATTCATAAAACATTTACCAAGCATCCATTTGTATGAGATGCCATGTTACATACATGTATTTTTATATATGCACACGTATATACACATGTACTTATATTATGTACAAATAATAATGATAATTAGCTAATATTTGGTGACATTTTCTATGTCCCCAGGTACTGTTCCAAGACATTTATTTTATAACTCATCTCATCCTCATACAATCCGAATGATGTAGGTATTTTATTATGCCCCATTTGCAGATTAGGAAAACGAGGCAGAGAAGTGAAATAGCTTGGCCAAGGCGACATGGAGGGTTGGATCCAGTCTGTCTGAAAGCACTGGAGTACTCTCACCCATTACAGAATACCATCTCCACATAGACGAAGGAGCCTGACTAGCAGAAGTATAAACACATGCCTGGAAGAGGCCGGTGGTGGGAAAGGTTTTCACTGAGGAGGTGGCCTGTGAACTGAGAGTTCATCTCATTCTTGAAAATAATTGCTTTCCTGCCTGTATGACCAATGATTACTCCTGATCCTCTCCGTAATAACGATAACAGTAATGATACTAACAACAGTGGCAGCACCAGTTGTGCTAATGGGGAATGCAGTGCTTAATTTGCACAGCACTATGGCAGGGATCCAGGGCTTTATAGTTGCAAGTTTCCCTAATAACTGAAGCCTAAGCTTTTAAGGGTGACATCTGTGCTGGCTTCAGTCTGTGTTATGTCTTTGTATCCACTCAGCAATTCTGTGAGGCAGCTCTTATAATTCCCACTATGCATATCAGGAAACTGAGGCTCAGAGGTGTTAAGTGACTAGCACACTTCAATGGCCAGGTTAGGATGGAGCTGGATCTGAATCCAGGCCTGCGTGACCTTTCCACTTTATCTTGCTGCCATTTTTAATTGATATCTTTCTAAACTAAGCCTCATCTATGCCTCCCTTAGTAAACACAGTGCAATGCAATTTAGCCTTTTCTTGTTGACTCAAGGCCCCACTGTAAACACAAGCCATTGTCCATGGTGTGTGCTGGAGCCCTAAAAACGACCTAGTAATCGGCTTCAGCCGTCTTTAACTTGACCCAAACTGCTCTGCTGCTCTCCACCTCCCCAGAAATACTTTTAGGGATTATTAAGTTTTATGGGGTAATGGAGTTTTATAGCCCTATAAATAGTGTACTCTGTCCTTAGAGTTGCTTTTCAGATTCCCACCCTGTGACCTTCTTTATTCTCAGTCATGATTTCCTTAAGCCTTTGCCTGTCTGTCTATTTCTATGGCCACCACACATCCAAACCAGCATTTCCCCACTCTCTGTTTGGGATTTGGGGTGGAACCCGAAAAAGTTTGCCCAAGGAAACCAGGGATTGTGATTAAAATGAAGTCAGATACAATCTGTGCCTAAGAAAGAGTCAAATGCATAAGTTCTGAGACAGTTCTTCAGACTGGGCTTTGCGGATAGCTTCCTGGTTGATACCAGCCAGCAACTTCATTTCCTTGGTACAGACAGTGGTATTTCCACAGTTACACTTGCTTGGGCTCACACAAACTCATGGGCTGGGATTTGAAATCAGATGTATCGCCAATCTACCTGCCACTCCCACTGGGTCAATTTGTGGCATTATGACAATGGTCGACTCCTTTTGGCTTTAGTAGGATCTGAGTCAACATAGGGTTGAAAAAGCCCTTGGAATCAGGATCCATACATTTAAAGAGCCCCCAGATGACTGCCTCTGTTCAAAAGCATCTCTCCCATGGATCTTGAGGCTACTCTGTGAGACACTGATGGTCATTGAAAATATTTTCTTGGGACACTAAGATACTAAACTACTATAGCCCACTAACGTCTTTGCAGTAATTAATTTGTCATTCATTCTTTCCTTTGTTTGCCAGGTATCAGTACACTGGCCTTTAAGATTCAAGTGAAATAGCCTCAACCCCATCCCATGAGTTGGGAAGCTTCCTCTCTCCTTCTCCTCACTCCTAATTTTCCCATAAATCTGGTAGGGAGAGGGGTTGAGTTTTTCCTCATCACCTTGGGCTGGAGCTTCAGCTTCTGCTGAATAAGCTCTGTGGATGGACAAGTTCCCCATCCCCGTTCTCTCTGGCTTCACTCCAGGTGTACAAAACAGCTTCATTTCTTTGATTTCCCACAGAAAACATCACCCACATGAGGTATCTGAAGGTGCAGCAGACTTCACTGGAGATTGAGGATAACATTGAGAAATGGTTTCATCACACCCTATAAACCACAGATTCAAATATTAAACTCCCCTGTTCTTAAAAAAATCCCTTGGCCATTTCTACTTACTCAGGTTCCTGTCATGCTTATTGGTTCTCTCTCTTCTCTCTCTCCTCCATCCCCAAATTCTAGTGCATTTCTTATGCTGAGCAAACAATTATTACTCTTTCCAACCCCCACTTTGCTGGATAACATTTTCTCCTTCCTCTACACTTTCATTTATGCGTCTACTTAACAAGATCGAGCAATATCTTCTATGAAGCACCTGCCAGGCACTGCTGAGGATAAAAAGACAAATTAGACATGGATCCTGAGCCCATGGAGCTGATAATCTAGCAGGAGAGGTAAGATACATACTGGATGACCAGAACATATGGTAGAATACGCTAAGGAGTTTAAGCATGTGGGAAGAGATGCCATGCTGTGGATGACCAGATGAACGGGGTACAGAATGGCTTAGACCCTTCTTGGAAGGGAAGGGAAAAGGTCTGAAGCCTGAGGTGGGGCAACCTGAATGAAGTGCAACAGCTGGGAACCCAGAGCTGGGTGCGGAGGGGGTGACAGGAAGGACCTGAGTAACTGGGGTATAGCACCAAAGAAGGAATTTAAGGCACAGGAGGTCCTTAGATCAATATTTCTCCCTCCCTTCCCCAGCCTTTAAATTCTGACTCTCATATCAGACTGGGCTAGAGCAGGGGTGAGAAGGTAAGCAGACCCCCTCCCCTGGGCTGCATATTAGTGATGGCCAAGGTCAGTGCCCCCAACTCTGTGTACAACTATTAGAGGAAGCACCTGCCACATAGTAGGTGCTGAAAGTCCATTTGCTAAATTAGTGATTGGGTGATGAAGAGGACTGAATACGGGCTGCTGAATTACTTGGGTTTGGTGCAGGATACGAGTTATCCTAGTGAGAACATAGAAGAGCTGGGCTGCGAGTCAGGAGATCTGGGTTTTAGTTCTAGATTTAGTTCTCTTTTACCTTCTAGCTTGGGCAGGAGGTCACTTACTCATTGGTTCATTCATTCGGTTGTTCATTGAGCACTGAAAGTTATTGACTCCATGTCTGACTCTAGACAATGAAAGCTGAAGAAGTGTGGGTCTTGTGGGACAGATAGAAACATACCCAAATGATGAAACTATTTTATACATTTTGAACATATAATTTAATAAATATTAGAATAGAGAGGTGCTCGGAGAGTCCTCACAAACTGTTTTGGGATCAGAGAGGATGGGATACCTGTCTCAACCTTTGTCTAGCCTGTCCGTGCAGTCTAATTTAAAGCAGCATCCTTGTAGTGTATTTAAATTGCTTATACCCCATGACACTGGAAATAGTGAACTTTTTATTCTGAGAAGTATCGTTGCGCCAAGGAGTAAAATGTACAACATATGCATCATATTGAATGAAAAGACATAAACTAGGTTTTCTTTGATCCTGCCCATTTTTTTTTTTTTTTCTGACCAGTAAGGGGATCGCAGCCCTCGGCACAGGAGGTCTGCACCACACTCAGCCAGTGAGCACACCGGCCATCCCTATATAGGATTCGAACCCGTGGCCTCGGCACTACCAGTGCCGCACTCTCTCGAGTGAGCCACGGGGCCGGTCCTGATCCTGTCCATTTAATAGCCCACTGGTGAGTTTAGCAGGAGCCTCTAAATGGGAGAAAGGCTTTAGCCCAACTGCTAAGGGGGGACTTGTGGTACCCTGTGTGAGACTGAGGGTGCAGAAAGCAAGCTAAGCTCTGCTTCCTCACACTGGGGCTGAAATAATAGCATTTACTTCTTATTCTACAAGGGTACTGAGACTCAGCTTCCATTGTATATACATAAAATATGTATGCATATACGTATTATGTATGTGTTATTCCATTATATATATAAAATTCCTTTTTTTTTTTTTTCTTCCCTTTTTTGTCTTTTTCTGTGTCCGGCAACGGGACCGCAACCCTCGGTGTTGCTCCCATGCCTCGCTCAGCCAGTGAGCGGGAACCGGTCTGTATGTGGGATCAGAACCCTCGGTGGGAGCGCCGCCGCGCTTCCTAAGCGGCGCACCATAGCAGTGCGCCACCGGGCCGGCCCTAAAATTCCTTTTTTTTAAGTTTATTTATTTATTAATATATATATTTTTTACATTCTAAGATGTTGCAGAGCAGTTGTGGGGGAAGGAGAAGGGGCAAGTGGGAAGGAAATAGCGTGGG
The DNA here is from genome assembly GCF_000696425.1 of Galeopterus variegatus. Lineage (NCBI taxonomy): Eukaryota > Metazoa > Chordata > Mammalia > Dermoptera > Cynocephalidae > Galeopterus > Galeopterus variegatus. The sequence goes on along the minus strand of NW_007729080.1, from coordinate 165,532 downwards.
AGAAGGAGGAAGAAGCGGGGTGTGGTTTAGGCCCATGGCAACCTCCTCATTCCTGCAGGGGAGACAAGGGGGCTTCCAGGGGTGACTTGGTCATTGCTGGTCTGGTTGCAGATGTTGGGGGTGCATGGACAAGGCCCTCCAGGTTGGGATCCTGGAGCACTTCCTTCAGTGGCTCAGTGGTTGTTGCTGGGCTGGTTGTGGGTATTGGGGGGCATGGCCGAGGCCCCCGGCCCTCCATGCTCCATGGCTTGGAGCCCAGGGAGCTCCTGGTCCTTCTAGGTTTATAGGTCTTCTTTGGTGATGTGAGACCTTTACTAGTTAATATCAAACTTTGTCTCTGATCTGTGGGTGTTTTGCTTTTTTTTTAGTTCTGCGTTAGATTATTTGCTATTTCCACCATTTAAACTCTGTACTGGAACTAACTTGTTGTCCTTTGCTTACTTCTAAAATGGAGGAACTTCCTGTGGGGACCAGCACTTGAGCCCTGTAGTTGAGCTAAATTGCTGCTTTGCTGCTGATTCTCTAGGGAAGGATTTTTGTGCAGCTCAGGTATTAATTGTTGACCTTGTATGTACTCCTGGGTCATGTGAGGTCCAGTGCACCTGGCCTATGTGGAAACTCTGGTCTGGGCCTGAGACTTTTCAGCAAACTGCACCCCCTGCAGGTCTGTATTCCTGACCAGTCTCCACTGAGTGGTTCTGCACTGACTGGGGGACAGATCAGCTGTCCATGCTGTGCCCCAATGCCCAGTGGGCACGTCTCCCCCACCCCCTGCACTCCAAACACCTCACATGCAAAGGGCCATGTGCTGGTCCCTTGCGATGACTCACCGGTTTCTGAATGGCTCTTTATTCCAGTTGTCTGTGGCCCCTCACACCTTTGTGGGTCCACAGGAATTCTGTAGGTGGTCTTGCTGGCTTGAGGACCACCAAGGCCCTCATCTCCCCTGCAGTCTCCAAGCAACTTCATAGGAAGGGCACAGCTGTAGTTTTTGCCAGCTCTTGCTCCATGTGCTCACCAGGGCCAGCCTTGAAGTGGCAGGATTCAAAATGATCGGAGTGATCCTTTCTTTCTCTCATTGTGGCTTCTCCTGCCTTCATGCACTCCGTAGGTCTCTCCTCCTCTTCCCCTGAGCTCTAGCAGCCCCAGCTTGGCCGTCATTGCTTTTTAATAGTTGTAAATTGGTTGATGTGTGGGAGAGGGTGACACTGGGGACTGTCTATTCCACCATCTTGACTGGAAACCTATTATTCCATTTTGAATAGCATTACAATGCTAATATTTTATTTAGACTTCTACTTCTATATTCATTAACAGATTAAAGGAAGAGAACATGTGATCGTATCAACAGAGGTTGATGAGGCTTTCAGTGAAATTCAGCAGTCTTTCCTGATAAAACTCCTAAGAAGAATAGAAGAAAATAGCTAAATATGATAACTACTATTTATGAAACACACCAACAGCAAATATTACAAATGGTGCTTTGTTAAAATCATTTCCATTTAAATCAAGAACAAGGCAGGGGTACCCACTATCTCATAAGTATTCAACATTGTTTTTAAGCTCTAATGGGTGCTATAAGATAAGAAAATGAAAAAATTAGTGTAAAATTTTGGAAAAGAAGAGATAAAATTGCCCCTTTTGCTGATGTTGTAATAGCATTTAGAAAACCCGAGTATTCTAGAGTTGGTAAAAAACAACCAGAATTAATATGGAAATTCGGCACTTGGTACTGAGATAAACATTTTATTTTAAAGTATAGCTTTTTAACCCCTATGCTAATAGTAGACACCACTGGAAGAAAGAGGAAAAATAACTTACTTATAACAGCATCAAAATTATTATAAGCTTAAAAATAAATTTAATGGGAAAGATGTAAGTATATGAAGAAAGCTTAACATCTTATTAAAAGCCTTAAACAAGAGCTGAACAAATAGAAAGACATCCATATTCCTGTATAGAAAGCTTAATGTAATAAAAATGTAATACAGTTCTAATTAGAATCTCAATGATTCTTGTGTCTTCTGAAAAATAAGACTAGAGGGATCACTGGGCCACATGCCCTTACCCTGGTTCTGGGCTGTTGTGCCCAGTTGCTATGTCTTTTAGCAGGAGATTAGCATCCTGGATAAAGCAGGAGGAAGAGCCCTGCACACCTAATAAGGCAGGTAGCTTTGTCCAGCCAGCTGGGCCAGGGTTAGGGAGAGGAGTTTTAGGGGAGGCTGGGGCAGTAGAGGAGTCCACTGTTGTAAAACCAGAGAGGCAGGCTGAGCCTGTGCCTGAGCCCCAAGCTCTAGGCCAAGCCCTTTCAACACTGCTTTAAGCTGGCTTAGGGAAATGAGCTCATTGCTGGCTCCAGCTCAGGTCTGAGCAGCCTCGGGTCAGGGTGGGTTCAGGTTATACTGCCTGGCTTCCTGCTCTGGGCCCCTATAGCAGGCCTGCTCCAAGAAGCCTCCTTCTGGGCTCCCTGGGGGACAGGGCTCCCCCTGACCTTCAGATTCCTTCATATCTTGTCTTTGTGACCCAGTGTAAACTGTTTCTGGGTAGGACCCATCATCCATTCCTTTTCTGGTGTCCCCAGCACTTAGCAAGGTGATTCAAACACAGGTGAGTGTTTGAGAACCAGCTTTGAGGTCAGACAGACTTGGATACCATTCCTGCCTCTGCCTCCAATCAGCTGTGTGGTTGTGAGCCAGAGGCATTTTCTGAGCCTCTGTAAATTGGTGATAGATGCTTCTTAGAGCATGGGGAAGACTAAATGAAGTAATGCATGCAAAATGCTTATAGTCAGTGCCAGACATGCATGGGGTGGCCGCTAAGCCTGGAAATAATTCATGTCACTTTGTCATGTATTGTGATGCAGTACTGATAAATCATTTATCGTGTTTTTGCCTGTGTTTGCAGACTTGGTGGCCACTCTGTTGAAAGCCTTCAATCCATGGTTGTCCACCCATAGTGGCAACCAAGGGCAGTGGGTGTCCAATGCTTGCTGCCTCCTGTGGTCCAGATTTCCCTTGGTTGTTTCCCCTCAAGGACATCTCAGCCTGTCCCCACACTTCTAGGGAGGGCTGCCCCCTGGGTCTGTTTCTGGTGAACAAGCGAAGTGCTCAGAGGCAGCCTGGGCCCTGGAGATGCCCCAGGGAAAGGCCAGGTCAGGGCATCAGCTGTTCTGTAGGGGCTGGACACAAGCATTCATTAGAGACCAGCATAAGAATCTGTTACTGAAACACTGTCTTCAAGACTTCTGGAATCAACATTTGGACTTAATTGTTGTTTGCCTGCCACACACAGAGATTTTAAATGTTCAGGAGAATCAGGAAAGTGGGCAGACTACTAGGGTCTGCTGTATCTCCAATCCAAGCATTCTACAAACATTTTCGGAGTATCTACTGTGCTCAGGATAATATGCTACAAGGGTTTGCACAGGTACAGATGGTGCCTGTCCTCAGGGAGCTGAATGCCTGTTTTGTGGGATCAGAGAAGGTGCTCACAATAGCATAAGCTGGAGTGGCTCACAGGAGGAAAGACCACCCAGACCTAGGGAATTTAGGGAGAGTCTCCCAGGGGAAGTACCCAGGAGTTTAATTCTTCATTCTTTGATGGAAACATTATACTTGGGATACTTTGAGAGGATATCACTGATGGAGGGGGTGGTGGAGGTGGGGTATCAATAATCTGTAAATCAACTCTTCATTTTAGGCTTCTACAGCAAGGGTTGGCAAACTTTCTCTATAAAGGGCTAGATAGTAAACATCGTTTTTCCTCCTCGTCCTCTTCTTCCTTTTCACAACTCTTTGAAAATGTAAAAAAACTCAACTCTTCATTTTAGGCTTCTACAGCAAGGGTTGGCAAACTTTCTCTATAAAGGGCTAGAGAGTAAACATCGTTTTTCCTCCTCGTCCTCTTCTTCCTTTTCACAACTCTTTGAAAATGTAAAAAAAACATTCTTAGCTAACAGGTCATACTAAAGCAGGCTTAGGGCTGGAGCTGACCCAAAGCAGTAGTTTTCCAGCCAGCCACTGTTCTAGAAATTACCAGAAGTCTGATATCATTATTATTAACAACTGTAACTTAGCTGCTGTTTTAGTGTGCAGGCACTACGCTATGCACTTCACCTACATTATCATATACACTTCTCACAATAATCCAGTGAGCTGGTGTTGTTATTATACCTTTTATAGGTAAGGAATTGAGACTCAGAGAGGTTAAGGAACTTTCTCAAGGGCACACAGCTAGGAAATGGCAAAGACTGGATTTGAATCTAGGTCTTTCTGATTCAAACACCCCCTCTCTCAGCCACTGCGTCACACCAGCTTCAGTACTGCCACGTGGAAGCATGAGGAGGTTGGGACAGTGCTTTTCTTTCCAGTGGGTCAAGGGAACATCCATGTAACTAGTGGAAACATGCAGGAGAAGTAGACTGGAACTGAGGAGAAGGGAAGGTTGATAAGCGCCAATCCTGGCTTTCCAGTGGCTTCCCTGTACTCCCAGGTCCTTTTGGGAAAATTTTCACACCTAAGATCCTAGTCGGAAGACTATGTGACCACATTGTTTATGGAACACAAAAAGTCCCACTAAAAATCCAGCTCATTTTTTTTCATTCGTCCACGTAACAAATGTGCTCTGAGTGCCTGTCATGTGCTGACCTGAGACCAGCTCTGCGACACAGGAGTGACAGGACAGCCATAGTGTCTTTATGGATTCTTCGGTCTAACTGGAGAAGGGAGTGAAGTAATTACACGAGTAGTGATTTAGCTAAACAGGTGGTCGGTGCACTGAAGGAGCGGGTGGGCACTGTCAGCAAGGACAGTAGGGTGCCCGAACTCTCCTGGGGGGAGGCTTCACTGGAGACGTGACGTTCGCGTGGAACTGTGAGCAAGAGCAGGGCCTGGCCAGGCAGAGGGTGGCTGCTGGCAGGGGTGACCTCCAGGCAGGATGAGCACCATGTGCAAAGGCTCGGGCCGGGTGGGGGAGGAGCTGGGAGGGCTGCTGCAGGACGGGGCGGGAGGACGAGGCTGGGCGCACAGCAGGAGTCAGTCCCACCGACTTTGCCTCTGGCACTGAGGGTTTTGACCTCTCAAGTTCTCCTTTTTCAAAAGACCCTGGGCAGAGGCTAGACTGCTCTGGCAGGGTTTCAGCCCAAATCACAGGCTCTTTTCATACTTCTTTGTAATTTTGCTCACATCAAAGTCAAAATTGCCTGCATCTGGACAGTCACTCTATCCAGGCCAAATTATAGACACTGTTCTGGGGTGTCCAGTGGCACTTCCTCCTGACAACGCCAACCCTGAGGCCAGAGCTGGTCCTGATAGGAAAGTCAAAGCAAGGTGGGCTGATGGATGGACGGCTACAGAGGTCACCAGAGTAAACACACCTTAGAGGAAAGCGTCAGGGATCTGACCTTGCCAGGGGATGTTGGTGCCCAGGGTAAATTGCCCTTAAGCCTCATGCTAAATGTCAGATGTGTGAGAGTGTGCTCCCTACCACCAGGTCAGAACTGCCCACAAAGCCATTTTTTAGGAGGAGACAGCTGCCCACAAAATCTCTAGCAACTTCCTGGGCCTGAACTGCCCACTATCAGAGTCACCCCTTAAAAAGACATCCTATGCCATTCAGTAGGCTAAAGCATGGTTCTCTCGGATCAGGTAGGGGAAGGATGGAAGTGGGAGGAGGTGGTGAGATCCTGCACCTAGTGAACACCTGCCTGTTTTGTGCCAGGCACTGTACTGCTGGGCATTTGCAGATAATCAGTTCAATCCTCATCTGCACCTGAGTGGTAGATATTCTTGTTCTAGAATAAACTGGGACCTCTTGGTTTGAGCTTTAGCTTTCACTCACAAGGTGTTGCATTCAGAAGTCCTACATCCAAGTGTAATTGAAAAGCAATTTAAATAGTTTCTGTTGTCTCTTAAAAAACATCTAGGGGGATTATGTATCCATCAAGCATAGCAAAATGATGGGAATTCTGTGCCACCGTGTGCCTTCCCCCAATCTCCCTCATCAGAGTAGGGCAGCTCCTCCAAGATCTCGCCTCACACCTTCTCAAAGTCCCCCCAAACTGTCGGGGAACTTGCCTGCTCTCCTCTCACCTTTCCCTTTCCAGGTAGTTCTTTGCTCTTTCCACTAGTGATCAATCTAGCCTTCCCCATTCTGTTCAGTTCTACAGGCACAGCCTCCAGCCTGGAAAGGTTTCTGACCCCAGAGCCACACAATTACATTTTGTGAAGCCTTTGATGTTTGGGAGGAGGGAAGAGGAGAAAAAGGCCAGGTCATGTAAAACCAGAATCATCACAAGGTGGAACATCCAGGCACCCCTGGAGGCTGGCTCTTGTGCCCACTTCTCACCTGCAGGCTGAGCGACGGTTGGAAGGGGAGGGACAGAGCCCTCTCCCTGGGGAAGGAAGGCAGGTGGGCAGCTGGGCAGTCTTTCTTTCGTCAAAGTGTGTGGGCTGGGTGCAGTTTACAGGACACAGATGTCTCCACTGGGGAAGCCTCTGCTGAGAGACCCCAGGGGATTAGTCAAGATAAAAAAGGACTCCTTGGGAAGAATATCCAAGTCATCGATTCTCTGAGAAGTGAGGAGAGAGGCCTGAGAGCTGGGCTCGGCTAAGCCATCACATCCCCAGCTTTCACGAGGAGCATTTCTGCTGCTCCAAGCTGGGTTCCCAAACCCAGGGGATTTCTGGCAAGTTATTAATCCCTATTAAGCAAGCCATTAATCTCAGTTAACTTGATTACTTAATTTGGCAGTGCAAAATGAAGGAAGCCCATTGAAATGGAAATTGCTCACAGGGCACAGACGGGCTGTGTGGTCTTTGCGAACCATCAGGAATCAGGGAGTCAGAGTTCTGTCTGCTTTTCTGCCAAGACCTGCGTTGAGTACAGGATTTCACATCTCTAAACCAAGGGCTGATGAATGGGCTGTTCTGGTTACAGGGCTTCTGCTGTGTATATGAGTAATTTCCAAAGAATTGGGAAAAAATAAAATAGAACCAAACTTAAAACCATACTGTACCATCTCTTTCCTACTAATTGCATTTCAGACTTGTGCCCTGCCATTAGTATTGCATTATGAACATTGGTTAGAATCACATGGCAGTGTAATTGGTAATAACAGGCAGTCAATAAATACTTAATAAATAAAAAAGTTTCTAAGATTCTGAGCTTCAGCATCAGTGGTTTTCTTTGATTGTTGTTTTATATTAATGCACATGCATTGTAGCAAATTCGAAAGATATAAGGAAGTCAAGCTGAGATCACCATTATGAACAGTTTTGTGTTGCTTTGCCTCCCACGGATTTGTCACCCCTTTTCCCCTGGGTGATGGAGCTGCCAAAGATTACTCAAAGCCCATCTCTTCTGAGCAGTGAGAAGCCCCCAAAAGGGGTTAATCTCCCAGAACCCTCAAGAGAGAGGCATTCTTTCCATTTGGGAAATTAACCCCGAATTGGGGTTCTCTTCCTGCATTTTTTCTCCAGACCAGGAAGTTACAGGATGAGAACATAGGTGGGGTTTTTGCTAAGTATAGTTTAACAAGTTTAACAATAGAAGCTGGTAACATTCAGTAAGACAAGCAAGGTGACATTCTATAATGCAATTAAGTTGATCCACTAA
>NW_007729080.1:156139-157082 GCF_000696425.1 Galeopterus variegatus | reverse complement strand
CTATTGTAGTGTGCCTTTGTGATATTTAACTTATTAGTTAGGAATTGTTGCTTTGCCTCCCATGGATTTGTCACCTCTTTTTCCCTGTGTGACAGAGCTGCCAAAGATTACTCAAAGCCCATCTCTTCTGAGTAGTGAGAAGCCCCCAAAAGGGGTTAATCTCCCAGAACCCTCAAGAGAGAGGCATTCTTTCCATTTGGGAAATTAACCCCGAATTGGGGTTCTCTTCCTGCATTTTTTCTCCAGACCAGGAAGTTACAGGATGAGAACATAGGTGGGGTTTTTGCTAAGTATAGTTTAACAAGTTTAACAATAGAAGCTGGTAACATTCAGTAAGACAAGCAAGGTGACACTCTATAATGCAATTAAGTTGATCCACTAACAAAAGCTTGATTTTAGCAAACATTCTCTTCTTACAGCAATTTCTCAGTATCTTTACATATCAATCAGTAACCTGTCTTTGAGCCAGCAACCTTGCTGTGTTACAATTCTTTATCTTACAACAGAGACTACAGCCTGGGGAAAATTTCCTGTCCTTTGCAAGGTCAATATTTGAAACTGCAAGGCTTTGGAAAACACAGGCCCTGTGAAGTACATTTGCTTTATGCATACTCCACCGTTTTGTTTATATTTCTAATTCTCTTTTTTAATGTGAATATGCGTAGCTTTCAAAGATAAAATCTCGGGCCGGCCTGGTGGCGCACTGGATAGTGCGCCGCTTGGGAAGCGCGGTGGCGCTCCCGCCCGAGGGTTCAGATCCCACATACAGACCGGTTCCCGCTCACTGGCTGAGCGAGGCGCGGGAGCAACACCGAGGGTTGCAATCCCATTGCTGGTCCCCAGTCCGGTACGGGGGCAACACTGAGGGTTGCGATCCGTTGCCGGACACGGAAAAAAGACAAAAGACAAAAAAAAAAAAAAAAAAAAAAAAAAAAAAAAATTT
>NW_007729080.1:134720-155937 GCF_000696425.1 Galeopterus variegatus | reverse complement strand
GGGGGCAACCCTGGGGGTTGCGATCCGTTGCCGGACCCGGAAAAAAAAAAAAAAAAAAAAAAAAAAAAAAAAAAAAACAAAGATAAAATCTCTGCAATGAAAATAAGTGGGGATGGGGGAGTTGGCCTGGATGAGTTTTAGGCCTCTTGGTAGACTCTGTTGTTGGCCTGCCTGGATCCCTGTACCCATCCCCCAGCTGCCCTGAGTGTTGGATGCTGACAGCTCACAAGTTGTCTACTCTGGAGACTTGCCCTTGACCACATGGGAGCTGCCAAGCCTGAAAATACCTGGGACGTTATCCAGGTGAGATAGGGTGACCCCCACTTTCATAACATATGCAATTCACTTCTGTGAAACTGGTTACTGTGTGACAAGGTAGATTGATTAAGTTTAAAAAGTGTTTGAACTGCTTAGAAAATGTTGTTTGGAAATCCCCCTCAGCTCTTCAGCCCCCTTGACAGAAGTTAAAAGCTAAATATTAGCCTGCACTTAGAGAAGTTTGAATTTTGTTTGCTATTCCCCACCCAAGCTGCCCCTGAGCGATTAACTGGCTTCTTTCAGCTCCTGTTATCAGCTTGCACTAGGCCTCCCCAAACCCCTCCTCATGCCAGGAGGGTATGTGTGTATGCATGTGACTATATGATAACTATAAGTGTGTGACTATTTGATAATTTTAACTGTGTGACTAATATAAAAATGTACCTTTTAAAAAACCCTCTAAACTTCAAGTCAAGGCTGCTCTCTTCTGATACTTTCTTGGAGAGATAGTCGCTGGCCGGTCAATAAAGACCCCCTTTTAAATTCTCAATTGGGTATTCTGGTTCCTTTTCCATGTGGCAGCCTCACAACACAGGGAGGTTATGCCCTTCTCCCAGGGGCATTCCATAGCCAATGACCGACTGATGCTAGGTGTAAAAATCTGGCTCCCTGGCCTCAGGTGGAACAACTTTGTGGTGTCCCTTACGTTCCAGAGCTCCCTGTGGGATCAGGCTGAGGTTAGATTTCAACCAAAACTGCCTCTCTCCTCAGGTTCTTTCCCTGCCCCACCCTGCTTCCTAGACTGTCTCACAAGTTTCTGGGGAGGGCACTTCTATAGAAATTGCTAGCTCAGGCTCTGCTTCTAGAGCACCTGACCTCCGACACCCCTTTCAGCTCTATCCCTCTAGAACCAAAGCATGAGCCTCAGCACCACCTAGGATCTTGTTAGCAATGCAGAATCTCAGGCCTTGAGCTAGGCCTACTGAGTCTGCATCTGCATTATAACAAGATCCCAAAGAGATTTGCATGCACATTAAAGCTTGAGAAGACTGTCCTAGATCATCAGTGTGGTAGGAGAGAGAGAGCTCTGATGTAGAGCACATTAGGGGAAGGAGATCTCTGGCCTAACTTCCACTGGAGCCTGGGGAGGTCGAATAAACAGGGAGGACTGTGTTAGGCACTCTAGGGATTTGAGCTGCGTCCCTGCACACAGGGTGAAGGACACATTTCTGAGGAGACTGGAGACAGTGGAAACATGTGAGGAGCTGACAGAAATTGAGGACTTGTCCTACATGAGGAGATGAGTAGTTCCTGGATAGGGAGGGTCTGGGGGTGTCATGTGTGGCTTCTAATTTCTCCCCTTCCATCAATTCATGGGCTGGCTTGGGGTGAGCCTCTCAGTGCTCTGAGTTTTCTGTCATTTTATATATAACATGTGGGATTTGGACAAGTTGATTTTAAAGATGCCCTACACATTTCACCCTGTATGATTTAAGCAGAAAACAAAATATGGCCCTATAGCTACAATCACAAGCCTTAGGCAAAGATGACACATACATCGACTGAGAGAGGCAGCTGCTGTGATAATGGAACCCACGCTGCAAAATTTACAGCCTGTGAATAAATTCTATTTTATTGCATCAAAACTTTTTTTAAGGAAGGAAGGATGGAAAGAAAAGGGGTTCAAATCACAGAGTGGGTGCTCTCTGGGAGGTCCATGCAGGGACCAAGGGAAGCAGTGGAGTGGGCAGCCATTCTCCCAGCTTGTGGGACCAAATGGCATGGAGAGAATGGACATGATAGTGTAGGATATTCACTGTCAAGTCCAAGTGCTTCCTGCACAGCAGTGTGCCTTGCAGAGCTTGCATAAAGCTCAGAGGTCAGTCACATACCCTGGATCCATGTCTCCCTGGTCAAATTCCAGATGCTGAAAGAAGAGGGTTGTTTCTGGACAAATTTGGGCTGACAAGGCTGTCTTCACCCTCCTCAGCCTTCCTCCTTCCTCTCGAATTTCTCTTCCTTGCCTTGGATGCCCAGACCTGCTTAGGAACCCCTCTATGTGGTGCTTGATCAAGGCTGGCCCCCTATAGACAATGGCTTATATTCCAGAACTTTCTCTACACTTTTCCTTCTGTCAGACTTTCAGGGTAGTTTTCTCCCCTGTGCCATCTGATCTGGAAGCCAGTAGTCACATGTGGCCATGTAAATTTTAAATTTCAATTAATTAAAATGAAATAGAAATACAGTTCTTCAGTCATGTTAGCTACATTTCAAGTGCTCAATAGCTGTATGTGGCTGGTGGCCACCATATTGGACAGCGCAGCTAAAGAACATTTCCAATATCACAGGAAGTTCTATTGGGCAATACTGATCTATGCTACTCCAGTGCCTTATTCACTTGGTGGTATATCTGGCCGGTACCTGAGCATGCAGGAGGGGAAGTCTTCAGATTGTCTCCAGGTTCCCCTTCCATGTGTCCCCTCCTTTGGCAATTCCCCATCTCTTTTTGCCTTCAAGTATCATCTGCTGCTCTCTGAACAATTTGGCTCTGGGGGTCTCTGTACCCCCTCGCCTCCTGGCTCCTTATCACCACAAATAACTGAGTTGTCTACCTTCCACCATGCTGCTGAAATCCCCAACATGGCCTCAGAATTGCTTTCAGAGCAGCTTCATGGTTATTGCTTATGTTAACCCTAATAGTTGTAATTTTCAAAACATTGGAATTGAAAGTGAAAGTGAGGGTTTAAAACAGCCATGGGTGTGAGGTCCCCCAAACTGTTTTCTACTTGCCCTTCTGTTAGTCTGTTTCTGTTGCTTATAACAAAATACACAGAACCAGGTATTTTATAAAGAAAATGAAATTTATTGCTTATAGTTTCAGAGGCTGGAAGTCCAAAATCCAGGGAACACATCTGGTGACTTCAGTGATGGCAGGGTATCACATTGCAAAGTGGCAGAGCAAAGTGAGAGATATAACTCCTCATGCACTCTCCTTTTAAAGCCCTCAGAACCATGCCTCCACCACCATTATTAATACATTCACTAAATCACGGTCCTACAATCTAATCATCTCTTCAAGGCCCTACTTTTCAATTACCCTAATAGGATTTCCCACCTTCAACAGTTATAATGGGGATTAAGTGTTGGGGGCACATTCAACCCAAGCACCTTCCTACATCCAAAGTCCTGGTAAGGAGGCCTTGGAGTCTTGAAGTTGAGCCCTAAGTCCACAAGACAAGGTTTCTGTTTCCCTGCCTTTTACCAGGCCGATGGTGTGCCTCTTTTGGGCCCAGCCTAATTTCCCAGGGGGGAATTCACAACAGTTGCCATGTATGGGACCAGTACACATATCATCTCATTTAATATAATTGAAATATTTCATTAACCTGGGTACTGGGCCACTTTCATGGATGGTTCCTGTAATTCTCATTGAGATTAGTTTAGTTATTAAGGCAGGCATAGAGGAAGGAGGCAAACACAGCTGAGGCCTTCGCAGACATCCCTCATTTAATCCTTACAAAAGCCCTGAGTGTAAGTCAGGCAGCAGTTGCCCACATGAGTGTCCCCACCTCAAGGTTAGCACTGTCATCTGGATGGAAGTGACAGCACCAATAAAGAATATTTGTAATAATGATGTTTCACAGTTGTTTACCACTTGATACTTTTTAAAAATTTTGAATTGTTTTAAACATAAACAAAAGTAAAAAACAATACCTAGCTACCTATCACCCAGATTTAACTCATGTTAATATTTACCATATTAGTTTGAGATTTTGACAGCACCAATAAAGAATATTTGTAATAATGATGTTTCACAGTTGTTTACCACTTGATACCTTTTAAAAATTTTGAACTGTTTTAAACATAAACAAAAGTAAAAAACAATACCTAGCTACCTATCACCCAGATTTAACACATGTTAATATTTACCATATTAGTTTGAGATTAAAAAACTACAGCAAAAGTTGTAACGTCCCTTGTATCCTTCTCTGATTCCATTCCCCCTCTCTCCTCCCTGGAGGTAATGATTATTCTAACTTGGTGTGTACTCTTCTCATCCATATTTAATACTTTACTGTTACGTGTGTATCCAACAAACAATTCATAATATTTTAGTGTGCTTAGAATTTACATAAGTGATTCCACAAGTCTACAGTTTTTGCACTTAGTGTTGTGTGTTGAAGATTTATCCATACTGATACTTGTGAGATCTAGTTCATTCTTTTTATCTGCTGCATAGTATTCCATTACATGAATGAATGATGACCCATTTATTCATTCGGCTGGTGGACATTTAAGTTGCTTCCAATTTTTTGCTGCTATAAACAATGCTGCAATGAGCACCCCTGTATGTCTCTCATGCCCAGGATTCCTGAGCATGTGAGTCTTCAACCTTCATGTACAATTCCACATGGTCTCTTGTTGAATCCTCATAAAGCCCCGGTGCATTACATTGATTAGGTGTTATTGTCCTGATGATAGACATGAAGAGGCTCAGAGAGGTTGCAGCTCACCCAAGGCGAGTCAACTGGCTGAATGAGGTACTAACATGTATTCTTGTAGTCCGGCATCAACTAGGATGGGTTCAGGTGATGGTTTCTGGTTGTGTGATTTGGGGCAAGTTACTTACACTTGCTGAGCCTCAGTTTCCTGCAGCTCTGGGAATCATACATTTATTTTGTAGTGTTGTTGTAGAGATTAAATTAATGTATATACAAACCATCCAGCCCAGAGTTTGAAATGTAGCAAGTGCCCAATCAATATTACTTAAACTGGAATGATAAATGCTCAAAAATATTTTAAATGAAAATAATGGATCATAAGGCCAATTAATTCCCCAGATGTGACATCATTTCTCCCATTTTTTCCCACTATTCTGAAACAATCCTGATTGTATATAACTCGTTCCTCAGGATTGTACAATATATCAGCTTCTGTGACTGATGAATACGGGACTAGGAGTGGAGCCCAGAAAGGCCACTAGGACAAAATCCATCTCACTCTTTCTTTTGTAAGAATATGCATTTTGCTAAATAATAATGAAATGCCAGAGAAGGGTCTCAGAGGCCATCAGAATACAAACACCTCTGTACAGTAAAAAACTCACCTAGTTCTTTCTCCACCATTTGTGAGCGTCCCTTTGGGGTTTGGTTTTCCTAATCTGCATAATGAGGGAGTTGAGTAGATATCTCTAAGGGTATTTCTAGACTTAAAATGAAATCACCTAATGATATTGGTTTATTCAACACAATGTGTGTTTAGGTACAGTTAATGTTCCCCTCCTGGATGAATGCCCCATGGGGCTCTGAATTAAATACAGATTATTCAAACTAATTTTATTCAGTGACACTTGCTCTCATGTTTCTTGTTGTTCTGATTTTGTTTAAGTACGTTAAGATCCTTTCAAGCAAGGCTTGGGTTTCCTGCTTTCCTGAGATGTGCTGGGGAGACCATGTATTATAGTAGAGAGGGCAGATTTCAGAAGCAGACAGCTTGGGTTTGCCATATGCAAGTTGTGAAGCCATGGGCAACCTTTTCACCTCTCTGCGCTTACTACCCCACCTGCAAGTGAGTGCAGAAATACCTGCTTCACAGTGCTGTGGTAAAGGTTCAGTGGGAGAAGTATGTGAAATGTCTGACATTTAACAAGAACTCGGCAAATATTAGCCTCCCTCCTCTTACTCTTCTCCTGCTAAATTTAAGGCCACCACCTCTGCACTTCAACCAAAAGTCAAAATTGTGAGTTATCTTTTTCTCCCTCCAAAGGCTTTGAACGCAGTGGCTTGTCATTTCTTTACTTGCTGATGCTTGGGAAGAGGAGGCTTTATCATCTGTAGTCTGTTCTTTTTCCCAGTAGTGCCAATTTCTCTGCAAACCACCAACCCTTTATTTAGCAGCTGAGTTTCATAATGTACCTGTTGATGTGGGTATTTCTCATCCTTGGAAATAGCTCAGGGATGATCTTCTCTGGGGGGTTATCAAAACTGCTGAATTCTGACTCTTTTTGCCAACCAAAGTCCCTTCTATGGGATTTAGAGCGGGTTTGTGGGTTGGCAGATGTTGTCCTAGCAGGAGACATCCACCCATAAAAGGAGGACTCCACTGAATATGCCTCATCATGTGCCCAAGCCCTTCAAGAGGGGCAACCGAGCAGAGCCTGACAGGTCAGATGCAACACAGTCCCTCCCCCTTCCATCGGGTAATGCTTGTGGCAGCTCCACACACAATGAAACTCTCAGTAATCAATCAAGGTGTCAATCGAGATGGTTTGTGATGGAGTGCTGGGGTCCCCAGGTGGGGGTGTGGGTAATGAAGCTCCTGCAGCCCTCCCCTGTGCATGGTTAATGCATGAGGCAACATTCAATCACCTCCCAGCACAGCAGTGGGAGCACAAGAGCGGCTAACTCTGCACCCAACTACAGCCCTAAAGACTGCTGGAGGCAGGCTGCAGCTGAACTGCGGCCCTGGGCTGCTTCCCAGTACAGTATTTCCAATAGTGGCCTGAGAAGATGTCCTAGGGACTGAATCAAATTAGCTGGCATTCTTCCCTTGTGCAGAAAGAGGTGGTGGCGGGGCTGCCAGCTTCTGCCTCGTGTCCCTGAGGGATGGCACAGGGGGATCACTTTTAATCCTACAGAACACTGGAAGAGGCTGGCATCCAGAAGGGGAGTCAGGCATGAGGAGCTGGGACAGGATAAGAAAAAGACTGACGGGTCACCATTTTAGGCCAACATTGGGGACCATAACCCAGAGAGGGCAGAGAGACTAGTTGTGTCAGAGAGGGCCACATTCCACTGAGAAGTAACACGATAGCAAGAGCTGGCTGCAGGGTCTTCCTTTGAATGGGGTGGCCGCCTTGGCCCCGTGTGGAAGCTGTCCATCTGTCCATCCATCCATCCTGGTCCTCAAAGGGCCCAGCTGACTTTTTCCCTCCGGCCTTGGAGACCTCAACACCCACCTGGGGGTGGGGAGGGGAGCAGTTCTGTGCCTCCAGGGCAGGTGGGAGCTGGAAAGAATGCCCGTATTCTCAGTGTTTGTCTCTTTCTGATCTGTTTTCTGAGTTCAGAGCTAGGAGTGGTAGAGAGAGGGAAAGAATGCTATTCAAGGGGCAGGAAACTGTGTGCAAAATTCCAGCGGTGAGGACAAACACCGTGTATGTGGAGAGTTGTGTGTAGTTTCGCAAGGCCTGGGCGTGTTGAAGAGACATGCCAAAGTTCTCATGTCCCACACAAATTCCTCATTACTCCTCTCCCCAGGTCTGCTCCACCCTCAGCCCTCCTCACCTGAGGAAGACTACATGGAACTCCATCCTTCCAGCCTTCTAGTAACCCAAGCCAAACCCTTAAAAGTCATTCTGATGCCTCTCTTCCTCTCAACCCCACATTCAATCTCTTGGCAAGTCTTGCCCCTTTAAGAATTCCCCCCATCCAGCTCTTAACCATCATCCGCTGTCCTCCAGCTGGTCTCCCTGTGTCTGGTGTGGCCCCCTTCCAATCTACCCTGCAACCTGCATCCTAGTGATCTTCCAGAACATGTCGCTCCCCTATTCTTTCCAGTCTACAGGATAAAATGAAATCTCCTTTACGTGGCTTCTACTGCCTTTTGTCACATGACCCCTTCTACTTTCCAGGCTTCTCCTTCACCATTGCAACCCACCCTCACTCCCATAAACACATACCATCCAGACCAGTCATTTATCCATTTTATCAGTAACTCATTCATCAAATATTTATTGAATGCTTACCAGGTGCCAGACCCTGTTCTGTATTCCCTACTGGGAATACAGCAATGAGCAAAACAAATGATCTGCCCTCAAAAAGCTTGCATTCTATAGGGGAGAAGTAAGACAAAAATATGTAAACAGGCAAATACACAGTATGTCAGATGACGATAAGGGTCGTGCAGAAGATAAAGCAGAGGAGGAGGATGGTTGGTAGAGGTTTCCAGTGCCCACACATGTTCATTTGCCCTCCCCTTCCAGGCTGTGACACAGGAGGGTCACCTTTCCCTCCCCCCCACCCACCCCTTGTAGTTAGATGGGGACATGTGGCTAGTTCTGACCACTGGGTTGTGAGCCATAGTGACATGAGTGTCCGTTCGGAGCTGATGCACCTGCAGGGGCCAGGTCTTCCAGCGCTCACTTCCCCTGCAGCAACCAACAAGGAGGCCACGTATTCCAGTTCCAGAGGCCACGAGATAGCAGAGCCGCCTTCAGCCTGGGTGGCAGAGTTGCTGCTTGGAGGATGGCCCAGGTCTTCCAGCGCTCACTTCCCCTGCAGCAACCAACAAGGAGGCCACGTATTCCAGTTCTAGAGGCCACGAGATAGCAGAGCCGCCTTCAGCCTGGGTGGCAGAGTTGCTGCTTGGAGGATGGCTGTGCTGGTGAATGGGCCAGACCTGCAGCGGAACTTAGGAGAGAGATGACAAGGAGCTGAACTGAGGCAGTGGCAGTGAGGATGGGGAGGGGGCCAGGATCGGAGACTGTTCAGGAAGTTGGACTCGCAGCAGAATGAAGTCAGGGGTTAAGGGTGAGAGAGGAGTTTGGGATAAGTCCCTGGATGGAGGCCTGGGTGACCTAGGGAATACAGGAGGGGAGGCTGCAGGGCTGGGGAGAGATGAAGAGTTCAGCCTGGGGCATGTGGAATTTGAGGTGTCCATTGGAGCCTTCTTGGAGGGATTTGGATCTCCAGGTCAGGCACCCAGAAAAGTGGTCTGTGTTGGTTATAGAGATGGGGGAGTTTCTGCCAGGCAGATGGTATTTGAAGCTGTGGAAGTAGCTGAGATCACCCAGGGAGAGGGGCAGAGGGAGAAGGAAGAGGGCAGAGCGTCTCCCAGCATGAAAAGGGGCAGGTGAGGGTAATGGCATCTGCAAGGGAGACTGAGAAAGAGTGGCTGGGGGGCTATGGGAAGAGCAGGACAGAATGGTGGAGGACAGGGCTTCTCAGACTACAAAGTATACCCGAATCACCTGGGGGTTTTGTAAAATGCACATCTGGGCTCAGTAGGTCTGGGATGAGCGCAGGATTCTGCCTTTCTATCAGGCTCCCAGGTGATGCTGATGCTACTGGTCTGCAGACCACACTTTGGGTAGCAAGAGTATAGGAGTAATCAAGGATCAAGGAAGGGACTTTCAGAGAGTGGGGAGGACTGAGCCTTCCTGGACTGAAATTCCAGGGCAGGAAGACTGCTCGTAATGACAGGATCATGTGGGCAAGGTGATAGCATGGGCTCTGGGCTCTAGTCTATGGATTTTGAAAGGCATGCTTTCTCCACGTGGCCTTCCAGGGAAATGTGCACAACACTGGGGCCCTGAAGCAGAGCAGGAGTGTCGCCTCCACTTCTGTGTAGGGCCAGGGTTGTCTGAGCTGATGGCTAATAAACATAGCTGGACGGGCACTCTCCAGACTCTCCCTGCCCTGTTGATGAGTCTTGCACAAACACTTTAAGCTTCCCCTGTGCATGGGGTGATCCTGTAGACACCCAAGTTAGGGACTTCCTTGGCTATTGTACACATTAGCCAGGGGTACCCTTGGGAAGGCCACCATGTGAATTCCTCTTGCAAGACAAACCCACTTCTGAGAAAGACCCAGGATGGCCTGGATGGAGAGGCAACTCCCCACTCCCCAACCTGCTCTGGCTCCCTGCGAGTGCACATTCCTTAAAACTCTCCACAGTTTGGCCCTTATGCTATCTCCCACATCTTCTCTGGGCTCCTTTTCCATCCCCTTGGCTCTCCTCTCCTCCAGCCTCAATAATCTACTTCTCCTTCCCAGAAGACACCTTGAAACTTTGTTGCCTCCTTTCTCCACTCCCATATCTGCCAGCGTTCCAGGGCCCAACTCAAATTCCACCTCCTCAGAAAGCCTGCCCAGATTTCGCTGTCAGAGTGAATCTCTCCTGCCTCCAGGACCTCCATGTGCACTTCTGTTTCAGCATTTCCCACAGGCTGCTTTTGTTAGTTGGCTGGCTATGCATGTGTGTTTGCCAACCAGTTTTGGAGCTTCTGGGAGTTGAAGACTCTGCCATATTCATTGCTGAATCCAGGGCTGCTGCATATGGTTGTTCAGGTTGGACACCGCTCAAGAACACCCACCTGAGGGCTGCTGGGAGCTGATGTAGCCTGAGGGCTGCTCCCTGGCAAGGTCCTGTGTTGGCCCAGAGGGAGAGGTGACTTCTTGTATTTCACACAAGGAAATACAGGCTAAAGGGGCCCAGTCCGTATCCCTCTCAGCACCTAATCCTTTTGCTTTGTAGGTGATGCATAGGGACTTCATGAATGTTTGTGGAACTGATGCCATCCTGAAGTGCTAAATAGCTATCGGAGGCCACTTTACTGACAATCAGAGGCTGACTGTGCCCTCAGGCTCTCTTTCCTACCTCTGTCTCTGTGAGCTCCTCCAGAGCTTTACCTTGTTATTCTGAAGAGGCTGCATACATCTCCAAAAGGATTTTAAAAATCTGTCCAACATTGTGACACCTATCTGGAAAGAGGACTGTGCCCTCAGGCTCTCTTTCCTACCTCTGTCTCTGTGAGCTCCTCCAGAGCTTTACCTGGTTATTCTGAAGAGGCTGCATACATCTCCAAAAGGATTTTAAAAATCTGTCCAACATTGTGACACCTATCTGGAAAGATCTCAGCCCCTGTCTCCTGGACAGCAGTTTGCCTCTCTCTGTCCTCAGGGAGGATCTCTGAGCTGGGCCATGTCTCTAGGTGGCTGATAAAAGACTCTTATTACCAGAATGATGTGAGAACTGGGTCCTGCTGAAGAAATAGCTGTGCATCTCTTTCCCCTGGAGTGAAAACTGTCCCTTTCCTATTTCCACTCAGTCTAGCCCTGTGTGTTGTCATCGCTCCCCACTCTTTGTCCAGCCCACGTGAAGGAATCTTGTTAACAGGCAATTTCTTTCTGGGGCATCCAGAGGCCGCTTGGAGCCCATGCAGGAAAGTCATTAAAGGGAGCAGGGGACAGCGTGCTGGTGCTGGCTGGTGCTTGGGATGAGAGAGAATGAAGGAGGCGGGAAGACCATGGACAGCAGGTTGGCTTGTTAGGACCCCGAGGCCCGGCTGCTTCTGAGGCCATGAAGCACTTGGGCGAGCAGTACTTGAAAACCCATGCATCTGTGGCTCGGCCAGGTGGGTATTGACCTTCCAGCCTCCTCCCTTCTGCCTTTATCTTTGCTGTCTCGTCAAACACGTTCCAGGCCCCATATCTCTGGATGCCTTGGCCGGTCGCCTTAGTTCTTGAATATCTCGGTTTCCTGCTTCCACAGCACTGCACCCCCTACCTCCAGTCTCTCTGCATCCGTTCCCTTCTGGGTGTCCTCGTGCCCCCCTGCTCTGTCCCCCTTGAGTGTGGGTAGACCTCTCCTATCACGCTGCAGGCTTCCCTGGCTGTCCGACGGTGTGGCGTGTGGCCTTATAGCTCTTCTGTGCACTGACCCATGTGTGAGTGCACACATACGGGCTATTTTTTAGAATAAAAAGGGTATCCTATATGCATTGGCTGTGTTCTTTATTTCAGAGGATAGCATCATTATCCCCTAGTACTCAAAGCAGAAGTCTAGAATCATCTTTGACTCATCCCAACTCTCACGCTTTCCAACTTAACCTTCTAAACAGTTCTGGAATTCTCCTCTATTTCAACTACCTCTGGTCACTCATCACCTCTCACCCATATTATTATAATCATCTTCTAATTAGTCTTCCTATCTCCAGGTTGGCCTCTTTTAAATTAACCCTCTAAATCATTAAAATATTTTTTGTTGAGATACAATTCATATAACATAAAATTCACTGTTTTAACCATTTTAAAGTGTACAATTCAGTAACTTTTAGTATATTTACAGTCTTGTACGACCACCACTATCTAATTCCAGAACATCATACCAGTGTTTTTTGAACTACAAGCCTTGACCTATTGGTGGATCATAAAATAAATTTAGTAGTTTGAAGCCACTATATATTTAAAAAAATGAACTAGCCATAAAACAGGTTAGAATAGATCAAAGAACACTGCAAAAGGTGAAAGCGTTACTATTGTTTCATAAACTTTTGTTTCAGTTAGACATTTATGTATATTTGTGTGTTATTAGTATGGGTACTAGGTAGCAATTTTATTGAACTTATTACTGTGGGTCATGATGAAAAATGTGGAGTAGAAAAACCACTGTGAGTCTACACTCTTCAGCTAGAGTGACTTTAATCTGTGAATCTGAGTATGTCACTCCCTCACCTAAGGCCCGTCAATAGCTCCTTAGCTTAGTCACTCGTTAATTATGAAATATTTATTGAGAGCCTACTATGAGCTAGTCACTGTTCTAGGAGCTAGGGACATAGCAGTAAATAAGGCAAACAAAAGTACCTGCCCTGGCTGAGTTTACATTATAGTGGGGGAAACATAACACATAAGAAAATTATACAGCATGTTAAAAGTTGGTAAGTGATCTGAAAGAAAAAAATGGAAAAGCATAAGGGGATTTAGGAGTGTGGAATGAGGAGAGGAGGGTGCTGCAATTTTGAAAAGGGTGATTGGAGCAGGCCTTACCAAGAAGTAACAGTTCAATCAGACTTAAAGGGGGTGAGGGAGTGAGCCATGTAGGTAGCTAGGAAGAGAGCATTCAGGGCAGAGGGAACAGGCAGTGCAAAGGTCCTGAGGCAGGAACTGCCTGGCTTATTTGAGGAATAAGGAGGACATTGTGAGAGTGTGCAAGGGGGGACATTGGAAGGAGATGAGAGGCACCTAAAAGCCAGGCCACATTGGGACTGTGGGCCATTGTAAAGACTTTGGATTTCACTGTGGGGGAAATGGAGCCATTGCAGAGCTTTGAGTAGAGGAGTGACATCCTCTGGGCTACATTTTAAAAGTACCATCTGCAGGATTCGAACTACTTAGACTGTGGTTCGAGGCCCTTTATATTTAGTCCCTGCCTACAAATGCAGACTCATTTCTTTTTTTTTTTTGGCCGGTAAGGGGATCGCAACCCTTGGCATGGTGTGGTCTGCACCACGCTCAGCCAGTGAGGGCACCGGCCATCCCTATGTAGGATCCGAACCTGTGGCCTCGGCGCTCCCAGCGCCGCACTCTCTGGAGTGAGCCACGGGGCTGGCCCACGCAGACTCATTTCTTGCCAACTCCATCAGCAACACAAAAATTCTCTCACTTTCTTCATGCACCATGATGTTTCCCACCTCTGGGACTTTGCTCCACTGTCCTCTCTGCCTGGAAGGCCACTCCTCCTGTCCCTCTATTTGGCTCTACTCATCCTTCAGACATCAGCTCAGATGGCACCTAGTCTTGCAATCCCTCCCACTCAACCCCCTAGCACCTTCTATACAAGAGTACTTCAAAAATTTCATGGAAAGATTCCTACTATATTTTAATTCTATCTTTCCACAAACTTTCTGAAGTACCCTCATGTATCTCCATCAGTAGTGTACTTTATTGTACCCTAACTCATGTGTCTGTTCTCTTTCACATCTCTGATTGCTGGGAAGCACAGGATCTTGCCTTTTGCATCTTTCCCCCCACAACTACCTCCAACAGTGGTGCACATAGGACAGGATGTAACATACAAATGTGTTAAATGAACTGTTGCCAGTGAGGACTCCTGGAGGTCTAAGTCATGTTCCAGGCCATGCAGCCCCACACCTTGCCTGGTCCTGCTTCCACTAGACCGTGACACTCCTTTCTGGGGTTCTTTGAGGCTTTCTTTGTGGGAAGGGTGGGATTCCCCATCATCCCTGAGGGATTTAGTAGATGAGACAGAGTGAGGGTGGGAGGGGTGGAGCTGGGAAGGTGCCCAGGGAGGAGGCAGCTTGCCTAAGGTTACACTGCGCTCATTGAACTGGGGAATCCACTTGCAGTGTATGGCTCCACACCGAGATAAATGGACACTGATACTTCACCAGCCCAGCTGTATCTCTTCTCCACGGCAGATCCCCTTTCACCCAAAGCACTTGATCAATGTTACAACCAGAGCAGGGGGGCCAGGCAGGCATCCCTGTGGCCTGTGGTGCAGGCAGGACTTTGGCATAATTTGGGAGCAAACTCCAGATCCCCTTAGACATCTGAGGGCATCTTGCCCCAGTCTGCCTTGCCAAAGCGTAGAGGTTAGGAGGGAAGAGAAGTGGACTTCGCCTCTAAGTTCCTCTCTCCTGTAGGGAGAAAGACTCACAGATATGCACAAGGACAGGCCACTGTTGAAAATGAAACAAAAATTTGCACACTATTTCCCTTCCTAATAGAATAGCAGCTTTCCCTTCTTTCTCCCCGTCTTCCTGTAGATGACCAAGAATCAAACTTCCTGTACATGCTGTAAAAACCCTTCTTCCAATGATCTTTGCAGCCGAGACTTCAGTTCTTCCTTCCTAGGTCTGTTTCCTTATAAATATTCCAAGGCGAGGCTGCCATGAGGTGATCTATTTACAGGAGGTATCACTTCTTGCAGCTGAGCACGGTGTCCAAGCAAATGGCTAACTACTGCGCTCACCAAACCCAGCCTCGCTATCTATTTTAGATGAGACCGGGGTGGTTCATTCCGTCTCTGGCTTCAACTCCTGCTGAGCTAAATGATTTCTGCTTTAAAAACATTCAGAATGTGGAAAACTGAAAAGCTGCAGAGGTGACAGGCTTTGCTATTTGGACACCCATCACTATTCCTCATCTTTGAAAGCTGCCACAGGAAAGGCACATGCTGGCATGCCGTGACACTGGGTCCTCCTCAAAGGCTCTCCACCCAAAAAGGGAACCTTACAAAAGAAACAGAAGAGAGCCCACCCTGCGTGCTGCCAGGCCAGTCTTGCTCAAGAGCTGCTTCATTCAAAACTTTTCATTCCCTCCCAGTACTTCTAAACCCCTTGGGGGTCAAGGACTCCTTTGGGATTTCGCAGAAAAAAATGCAGGTGCCTACATGCAGACCATTTCTGCCTGTGATTTCAGGAGATGCGGGGGAGTGAAGGGATCAGGTATAAGGCAGCATGTGCTGGAGGAGGCCAGAAGGGGAAGTGTGCTAGGGGTTGGGGGGGTCAGGTCATGTAGACAGGGTGGTGGCGGGGGCTCAGACTCTGGGTTGGACATGACCACATAGAAATAAGCATGAGGAAATGAGTGGGCCTTCTAGGCAAGAGAGATGCTTAAAGGTAAAGGAGCTGGGATGCAGACGTCTTGCTTGCAGAGCAGCAATAAAGGGAAGGAAGCTAATGCTTACTGAACACCTACTATGTTCCAGCTACTGTGATATGTGCCAAAGGGATATAAGCAGGTGCAGCCCCTCGCCAGAGGGAACAGAGTCTAGTGGGCCAGGCAGTCAGGGACGGGGGCACCATTAACCATGACACAGGTCAGAGGGAGCATCAGGGAGTAGAAGTCTCCATGTAAAGCCCGAGGCTGCAGAAAACCCACTGTGGATGGGGATGACTGGCCCCTGGAAGTCCTTATCAGCAAGGCAGGGCCAATATGTGCAGGCCTTTCAACATGTCCTAGGCTGAATGGGTTGGCTTCCCTTCTGCAGTTAGGGGCTGGACCCTGGGCTCAAATGGGCCACGTCTCAGGGGCTTTCCGTGGTCCTGAGGCCCCAGCTGTGAACAGCTCTTCAGAGCAGACATGAGGCAGGGTCATATCTTGCTTTCTGGCATATGGTGACTCAGCTGACAAAAATAACTCATGCTAGTAGCAGCTCTTTCTGCATCTTGTGGGCGGGGAACGGGTACACTGGGAAGGGTGAAAACTGCCAACCGGTGAAACATGAAGACTCCTCCATCTGACTCAGCCACAGAGAGAGAGACAGACAGACAGAGACAGAGAGAGACAGGAAGAGAGACTGAGAGTGAGTGAGAGACAGACAGACAGGTGTGTTCTGAGGAGCTGAGAAGGGCTTTTCCTTGCAGTGAGACAAGGACATTCCTCAGTTCTTGGCTCAGCAGCTGGGGAAGTCACAAGACTTGAATCCCACGGAAAACTGCTTATAGGTCCCAGGACTCAGAATGCCCTCCGAGGTATACTGAGCACACCTCTCAGGTGGCGCGACCCTCTGCAAATTAACTCCTGAATCCAGTTCATGTGGCAGCTCCCAACTCCTGCAGACTTTTGAAGCTCCTGCTCTACTTGGCTCTAGTGTGGTACAGGGCATTCTGTTCCCGGGACCCTCTTGTCAGTGCCCTTGGGTGCAGGGTCTGAACGTGCACCTCACAGAACAGCTTACCCCCTCCAAAGACTTCCTTGTCCGGTGAGTTGGAATTTGCCAGTGAGGAGGGCTGCCACCTGTCTTTCCCACTTATCCACATCCAATCCACCCACCAAGGCTCATTTCAGCTCCCTTCTTCCATTCAGAGTCAGCAGAGGAAGCTCACATTTCGCTTCATGGTGAGTGTAAGCAACATAATTTCCTTCCATGCAGACAATAATCTGAGGCAGCAATTATTCAACAGGTGAGAAAACCAGGCTCAAAGAGGATAAATGATTTGCCCAAAACCACAGTGTTGGTTGCATGGAGTTGGAATTTGGACCCAACGCCTTCTGTGGCTTTGTATCCAGTCACTGCCATTCCATGTGCCTCTCTCTCAGAGACTGACTTTGCTTCTTGGAGCCTGGACAACTCATCTGAAAATGGAAATTTTATAGTATATCAATGGAAGGCCTCTTATCTTATGTGATTGGGACTGGTAATTGGTTGGTGACTTGAAAAATTTGGTCAAGGTGAGAAATCATAAAATATATATAATCATATTTTGACCTGGATCCAAGGCCTTTTCTTTAAAAAAGAGTGCTGTGATGAAAATTTTCTTTGTCTGCTTTACATAAGCTACACTCATAATTTCCAGTTTTTGTTTTTATAAAGAAAAGACAGAACCTAAGTTACTTGTGAAGCAATTTGAGTACAGAATCCTTTTAGATTTATACAAGGTCCTCCTGTTTTTTACAGATATCTCATCCACACCTCATTCAACAAGCTTTTTTTAGTGATTCACCTTCTCAGATCTTTCCAAAGCAAAGTGTTTATCATAAAACAACAATTTCCTATTGTTCTACACTCCTTTCTTTTGGCTTATTTTCCTTTTAGTTAAACTGCATAATAAGGTGTCAAGTATAAGTGGTATGGCATAAAGAGATTTGGGAACATGAATAATCGATTCTTGGTACACATTCTGCACATTGAATGACAGCAGAAGTATGGAGGCGTATTATAGAAAAGCTCCAGTTAGTGTATGGGTGCATCAGTTAGTGTACATAAGCTACACTCATAATTTCCAGTTTTTGTTTTTATAAAGAAAAGACAGAACCTAAGTTACTTGTGAAGCAATTTGAGTACAGAATCCTTTTAGATTTATACAAGGTCCTCCTGTTTTTTACAGATATCTCATCCACACCTCATTCAACAAGCTTTTTTTAGTGATTCACCTTCTCAGATCTTTCCAAAGCAAAGTGTTTATCATAAAACAACAATTTCCTATTGTTCTACACTCCTTTCTTTTGGCTTATTTTCCTTTTAGTTAAACTGCATAATAAGGTGTCAAGTATAAGTGGTATGGCATAAAGAGATTTGGGAACATGAATAATCGATTCTTGGTACACATTCTGCACATTGAATGACAGCAGAAGTATGGAGGCGTATTATAGAAAAGCTCCAGTTAGTGTATGGGTGGGAGAGAGAAAGGGTGGGAGCATCAGTTAGTGTATGGGTATTTGGGAGAGAGAAAGGGTGCTGGTTAACCTGACCAGTCAGTAAAGGAAATTTGATTAAGAGGCTTTGTGCAAGACCTGACGGAGGGTTAGAGTGAGAATCAAATGTGGAGATTTGGTGTGAAAGGATGTAATAGAGTGGTGTTCACATGTAGGCTGTCTTCATGATTACTAATCTTTCTCTGCTGCTGCAGCCCACACGGTCCCCCTCCCGTGAATGCTTCTTTCCCGGGGAATGTGAGATAGCCCCTGATCAGCAGCCAGGAGACCCAGATCTAATCCCAGCTCTGCCAATAACCACCTCTGTTGGTTTGGGCAAAAGACTTAACCCCATCACCTAGGTTTTCTACTCTAGACATTGAGGAGATTGGTTAAAGTTGTCTTGAAAGGCTCTTGTGGCCCTGTTAGTTCTAAGCATATCAAGGCCAGGCTTCTTGCTTACCCCATTCTTCTCCTGGAGGGTCTCAGACACCCCCAGGGTCATAGAACATTCCCCACCCATAGAACATTCTCCTCGCTGGCTGAGTACCAGGCCCATGTTGCCAGCTGTTTACCTGGGTGCCCTGAATGTAGGATAACCTGACTTCCCATGTATAACCAGATGAGACTTTTTAGACCTACCAAATACTAAAACATATTATCAAACAGCAATTAGTAAAACAGTGTGACTCTGTAGCCAAATGGATCCTCTTATAAGAATATAAAACAGTTATATGCCACATAACAATGTTTTAGCCAATAACAGACCACATGTATGATGGTGGTCCCATAAGATTATAACAGAGCTGAAAAATTCCTATCACCTAGTGATGTCATAGCTGCCATAATGTTGCAACATACTACTCATGTAGGAGAATAGGCTATACCATATAGCCTAGGTGTGTAGTAGGCTATACGACCTAAGTTTGTGTAAGTGCACTCTATGATATTCCCACAGTGACAAAGTCACCTAATGAGACATTTTAAGAGCTTATCTCCTTTGTTAAGCTATACGTAAGTGTATATTATAAAGAAAGTATCACAAAACAGTGAGGAAAGGAGGTAATGATCAGTATTGAAAGTGTTGGGTAACACTTTGGGAAAAAAATAATTTAGATCTACATTTCAATCTATATGGTATAAATTAACTTTTTAAAAAAAATTTAACTTACACATTGCCATTGTACATATTTATAGGGTACAATTTGATATCTTGATACATATATATTCTGTATAATAATCAGGTAAAGGTAGTTAATATATCAATCACTTCATGCATTTATCATTTCTTTGTGGCAAAAACATTCACAAGTCTCTCCTCTAGCTATTATGTGATATACAGATATCTTGATACATATATATTCTGTATAATAATCAGGTAAAGGTAGTTAATATATCAATCACCTCACGCATTTATCATTTCTTTGTGGCAAAAATATTCACAAGCCTCTCCTCTAGCTATTATGTGATATACAGAACTTAACCGTTAGCCATAGTTACCCTACTGTGCAATAGAACATCAGAACTTACTCCTCCTATCTAATGTAATTTTGTACCCATTGGCCAACCTCTTCCTGTCCTCTGCCCCTGCCCTTCCCTCCCCAGTCTCTGGTAACCACTGTTCTATTCTCTGCCTCTATAGTAACAACTTTTTTTTTTCTTTTTAGATTCCACATATGAGTGAGGTCATGAGAGATTTGTCTTTCTGTGCCTAGCTTACTTCGCTTAACATAATGACCTCTAAGTCCCTCCATATTTCTGAAAATGACAGAATTTAGTGATGAATTATTCTTAAAAGTAAAACAAATTCTACCTTAGAAAAACCAGGAGAAAATATGACTGAATATTATCAAAGCCTTGGAGAGGGATGCCTTTGAAAGTCTTGAAGCAATAGAAAATTCACAAAGGAAAAGAGCAATAATTTCACTATGTAAGAATATATAAAATCAGTTTGTAAAATAAATAAATAGATAGGCAAAGGGGAAAACATTTTCAGTTAAGATAAAACATGAAGGGTTCATACGTTTATTAAGAACTCATACAAATTGGTAAGAAAACCATTAAGACACCAATAAGCTAATGGGCAAAAACATAGATTAGATACATAAGAGAAAATTCAACTGGTATGGACCACTCTCAACCTTTCTAGTAGTTAAATGAATCAACATTAAAATAAGAATGAGGAAACCACAAAATTAAGCAGAACATAAAAACTTGGCATACCTAGTGCTGGTGAAGATAGGACAAAATCACTAGGTGGGAATATAAATCCCACTCCATTAAGAACCAATGTCACTTTAAGAAATTTAAAAAATTGTGCTGTTCCCATTAACCCAGCTTTTAGGTAAGTATCCTAAGAAGATCACATTAAATATGGATAAAGCTATTTTTTTTCCTTTTTGTCTTTTTTACTGACCGGTAACGGGATCGCAACCCTCGGTGTTGCACTCGCACCGCGCTCAGCCAGTGAGCAGGAACCGGTCTCCACATGGGATCCGAACCCTCGGCGGGAGCGCCGCCGCACTCCCAAGCGGCGCATTCTCCAGTGCGTCACCAGGCCGGCCCAATAAAGCTATTTCTAATGAAGATGTTCATCACATTTTTTATGGAAATACTATGTATGTTACAGAAGAAGGAAGAGTTAAGTATTTTGTGGTATTACTGACCCAGTAACCTATTTAGCAGACATTAAAAGCATCAGGATTGCAACAAGGTAGAAAATCATGCTCACACAGCAAGTCAGTTAATCTCTCTGAGCTTCAGGTTTCTCGTTAATATAATCTGGGTAGTAATGGTGACTTCCTCATCCGATCGCTGTGGGGAGTAAATGAGATAATGCGTGGTGTGTGTTTAACCCAGCGCTTGGACTATGGTAACTGTGCAATAAATGTAAGAATGTAATTATTTTCATAACAGTCAGATGCAGATAATAAATAACTGGAATGGAATATGAAAAAATGGTAATAGCTGTGTTAGCGTTGTGAGATTAGAGGTGATTTTTTCTTTCTTTTCCAAACTTCCTATTTTGTAGATGTATTTTGTTTGTAGTCTTAACAGCTTTACTGAGGCATAATTTATATATCATAAAATTTACACATTTTAAGAATACAATTTAATAATGTTTAATATACTTACAGAGTTGTACAACCATCACCATGATCCATCACTCTAAAAAGATCCCTTGTGCCTGTGTGTACACACTCCTCTTTTACATCCCAGACCCAGGCAACAGTTGATCTGCTTTCTGTCTCTATAGATGTACCATTTCTGGGTGTTTCATACAAATAGAATTATAGAATATG
>NW_007729080.1:132745-134108 GCF_000696425.1 Galeopterus variegatus | reverse complement strand
AAACAAAAACAAAACAAAAAGCGTGATTCTTCTCCACATTTTTATCCAACCTACTGGTATTAGCTAGGGTCCTGACAAGACAAACATGGCCCATTCATAAAGGTCAACAGAAGAGTTTCACAGAGGGATTGTTCCAGAGGGGTTGGTGAGGTTAAAGGAGCCAGTGATGCAGTGAAAAACTGTTCCTGTCCCTAGGCTAAAGAGGCAGAGGAAAGAGCTGTGTCACCGTGGAGAGAGTTGTAACCATGACTGGGGGTGTGGGCGGTGGTGGGGTGCTGGTAAGAGCCGTGTGGCCTGGTAGAGGATGCAGTCCAGTGGCCAACACCCATGGCCAGGCAGGGAGGGAGCTGGCAGGTGCTGAGAGTAAACACCTCTGTTTCCCTCTCTGTCCTCTGTCTGATCTTCTGCTGGTGCCTCCCACTAATTAGCTGAGGCGGTATGGTCCGCAGAGGCTGCCCTCCAGGGCACAAATGGGGCAGAGCAGGGTTGAGGCTGGGTTTAGAGGGGCCGGCAGAGACAAGGCAGCAAATGGCTTTTCCCGTCATGTCCCCAGCTTTCTCCTTCTCCTCTATCACCTACACTTAATCACTTTCAAGTACTTGGAATCATTTCACATGTCAAGAACTTTGACTTCCTCTTGCCGTCTTACACGATGGTACTGGAGTCTGGGGAGCTCATCTTCTGACTTCAACCCTTGCTCAGACATGGGGGGTGGTTTCCCTCTGTGCTCCCATGTTAGGCATTTCATTCTTCTGCCAGATCATTAGCATATTTGCTGTGACTTTTTGTCGGCAGGCATGCCCATTACTCGCATGAAACCACGTTTTGCTGGAAGGGAATGGTTGTTCTATTCATGGTGCCTGGAATAGCACTGCCGCATGGTAGGTGCCCAATCAATATTTGTCGAGCTGAACAGCGTCCTCTAATTCTTTTGTGTTTCTCCCGCCCCCATCCAAATAGCACCAACTCCAGTGCTATCTACTGGCTCACAGGACAGGACAGATGGCAGATGCTAGTCAGTGATAAATAATTTTGAATTTTAGAGTTTCTCTCTGAGATTAGTTCATCATGGCCTCAGATTTTAGGAATATGCAAATAGCCTAATGCAGGTGGGAAGAAAAGAGATGAACATCTCTTTTGTATAGATGCAAAGTAATTTCCTCCCTGTTTTAAGCAGCTTCAATTTTCTCCACATAAAGTCAACCTCACTAACTTTTTTGCCCAGCACTGAATGGGACTTGTCATCTCTGGTTAGGGAGACATAACCAGCCATGACACAGACCTGACAGAATTTACATAGGAGGGGGCCGAGCCCGTGGCGCACTCGGGAGAGTGCGGTGCTGGGAGCGCAGCAGCGCTCCCG
>NW_007729080.1:130000-131946 GCF_000696425.1 Galeopterus variegatus | reverse complement strand
GGGTTCGGATCCTATATGGGGATGACCGGTGCGCTCACAGCGCTCACTGGCTGAGCGCGGTACGGCCGGTCTCAAAAACATAGGAGGAAGAGTGAGAGGGAGTGAGCCCAAAGTATACGTATGCAGTGCAGCTAGAGGGAACTCAGTCAAGGGGAGAAACCTGCTTTTGAAACTACCAGACATTTCTCCCACTTAGCTGGTTCCCAAACTCCTACAAAAATCTTGAAAGGAAAGAAAAAGAAATTCAATAATTTTCGTACTCAGGCATCCACCCCCCACCCACCCCCCATCAGCCGAAACAGATGCTTCTGTGTGCAGCCTTGAGGCCAATGGCATTTCCTGACTGGCAACTGCAGGGAGCATTCCATCAACGGCATTGTCCTCCAAATATTGTCCCTGGCAGAGAGGCTCCATGCCGATGCCCAGCCTTTGTGCCCGAGGGCCCAGAGGGGGCTCAGGAGGCCACAGAATTGGGACGACTGCCACAAAGTAAGCTGGAGAAATTCCAGATGTCGGCCCAACATCTCCTCTCTGGAAAGAGGAGAGGGGATAAAGTTTGGGAGGGTGACTACTGGTTCCCTCGAAAGATACAGAATGAATATAATACCACCAAGATTACTATGAAAATGTCCCTTCCAGGAATAGTCCAGAGAAGCAGAGTGGTATAGCAAGAAGATGATCTTTTGAGAAGACCCCTGTTCAAGCCCTGGCTCTGCCGCCTATTGCCAGGGGACTTGAGGATTCTTAGGAATCTACTAAAAAATAATAGCCTGTTGACTTCTTCCTAGGAAGGCAGCATAATGTAGTGCAAAGGGCATGGCCTTGGAATCATACAAACTTGTTTTGAATGTGGATTCTTGTCATTTGCTAGATATGTGATACCATTTTTTGCACAGGATTTTTAGCTAGGCACATAGTCACCAAGATAAAGGCTACATTTTCCAGCCTACCTTATAGCTAGATTTGACCATATGACTAAGTTGTAGGATTATGAATGGGATTGAGTGCGCAACTTCCTCATTTGCCCTGACAGTGGAGGGGGGTGTCCTGTCCTCCTCCTTTAGCCTTTCCCTGTTATCTGGAATGCAAACTTGGTGGAGGACTCATCTTAGATCATGCAAATGCACAGGTCTCTGGCAGAAGCAAACGCAATTCATCTTTGGAGCAATGCAATTTCAATCCAGGCCTCAAAGAAATCCATAGATAAAGTTCCAAGGCACACATGCTCACGGTAAAAGGCAGGACACAGACTGGGAAAAAATATCTGCAAATCACATTCTGACAAAGGATTTGTATCCAGAATTTACAAAAAACCACTTACAACTCAATGATAATAAGATGAACAACTCAATTAAAAAATGGACAAAAGATTTGAATAGACATTTCACCAAAGAAGATATCCAAATGGCTAATGAGTACATAAAATGATGTTTGGAATCACTAGGAAAATGCAAATTAAAACCACAATGGAATACCATTTCACACCCACTACAATGTCTATAATCAAAGACAGATAATGTCGGCAAGGATGTGGAGAAATCAAAATCCTCAAATAGTACTACTCGTGGGAAGCTACTTTGTAAAATGGTTTGGCAGTTTCTTAAAAAGTTAAACATAAACTTGCCATATAACCCAGCAATTCTACTCTTAGGTGTATACAAAAGAGAAATGAAAACATATGTCCCAATCCCAACAAAGACTTACATAATGTTCCTAGCATCATTAATCAGAATAGCCAAAAAGAGGAAACAACCCAAATGTCCATCAGTTAGTGAATGGATAAAAAAATTAGATATATTCACACAATGAAATACTAACTGAAATGATAAGTGAAAGGAGTCAGACATGAAAGGCCACGTATATAATTCCATTTATTTTATTATTATTAATTTTTTTGTCTTTTTCCGTGTCCGGCAACGGATCGCAACCCTCAGTGTTGCCCCCGT
>NW_007729080.1:127177-128861 GCF_000696425.1 Galeopterus variegatus | reverse complement strand
TGAATCACATACTTAAAATGGGTAAGTTTTATGATACTTCAATTATACCTCAATAAAGGTAAAAGACAGAATTTTAAACCATTAAAATTTTCTTTCAGGAACAAGAGCAAAATAAAGATATTTTTGGAAAAACAAAATCAAGAGAGATTAACATCAACAGACTTTTTACTAAAGGAGCATCTAAAGGATGTACTTTAGAAAAAAGAAATATAATATCAGGAGGAAGATTGGCAATGTTAGGAGAAACAATGACCCAAACAAACAAACAATCTAGGAAGAAAAGGAAATTTATTAACCTGATTCAAGGCATTACAAAAACCTACAGCAAGCATTATATTTAATGACAAAATGTCAGATGTTTTCTCTTTACAAACACAAGGATGTATACCATCACCACTTCTTCTCAATTTTGTCCAGGCCAATAGTAAAACAAGAAGAAAAAATGGAATAAGGATTGGAAAGGAGAAAATAAACTCTCATTGTTTGCAGATTGCATGATTGTCTTCTCAGAAAACCCCAAATAATTTATAAATATTAGAACTGATAAGACATTGTCATGAAGTTGATAGGTAAAAAAATAAATACATAAAATTCAATTGCATTTCTACAACCTTCAGCAATCAGCTTGAAAATATAATTAAAATGATAATATTTACAATAGAAACAAAAAATGCAAAGAACTTAGGAGTAAGTCTAACCAAATAAGTGCAAGCTCTTTATGGAGAAAATTGCAACACTTTATTGAAAGACATTAAGAAAAA
Organism: Galeopterus variegatus; assembly: GCF_000696425.1. NCBI lineage: Eukaryota > Metazoa > Chordata > Mammalia > Dermoptera > Cynocephalidae > Galeopterus > Galeopterus variegatus. The sequence continues at coordinate 128,100 of NW_007729080.1, read as the reverse complement.
CTTAGATAAATTAAGAGCTAAATCATATTCTTGGATAGATTCACTGTTGTAAAGATGTCAGTTCTGCACAATGCATTTTAATACAGTTCCAATAAAAAAGTCCTAACAAGATAATTTGTGGAACTTAAAAAACCTATTCTAAAATTTACACTGAAAAGAAAAAGTCCAAGAGTAGCTCAGATGCTCTTGAAGAACAAAATCTTAAAAATTATCCTGCTATATAGCAAGACTTATTGTCAATATAATTAAGATAATGTGGTGCTAGAGCAGGAATGGATAAATAGATCAATGGAATAGAATAGAGAGACTACAAACAGACCTAAAATGTATGTGGAAACTGTATTTATGTCAGAACAGGCATTGCACATCAGTGGGGAAAAAGTGGACTATTCAGAAAATGCTAGAACAATTCATTATCCATATGGGGAAAAAATAAATGGAATCCCTACCTCACACCATGCACAAAAGCAATTCCATGTGGATTAAGCACTAAACAATAAAAGGCAAACCTATACCTGGGATCAAATTGCATAAAACCCACACACATACAAGGCTGCATGTGAAAACTGACTAAGGTCTGTAGTCTATTTAACAATATTTACCAATGTCAATTTCCAGAGTTTTTATATTGTACTAAAGTTATATAAGATATCACCTTTGGGGAAAGCTGAGAGAAGAATTAACAGTACTCTGTGTATTATTTTTGTAACTTCCCCTGAGTCTGTAATTATTTTGAAATTAAAAGTTAAAAAAAAAGGAAAAGGAAAAACTATAAAGTATTTAGAAGACAATATAGAATATGTTTATGATTTCAAGGTAGAGGAGACTTTCTTAGCCTAGACACAAATGCAGAAAGCATAAAGGGGGGCCGGCCTGTGGCTCACTTGGGAGAGTGTGGTGCTGATAACACCAAGGCCACGGGT
>NW_007729080.1:117787-126280 GCF_000696425.1 Galeopterus variegatus | reverse complement strand
AACACCAAGTCAAGGGTTAAGATCCCCTTACCAGTCATCTTTAAAAAAAAAAAAAGAAAGCATAAAGGAAAATATTAATAAATATGATCACATTAAAGTTCATCAAATGACACTATAAATAGGATAAAAATACAAAAGAAAACATGTGCCACATACATAATCAGCAATTAGTATCCAGAATACAAAAATAACTATGACTCATCAAGAAAAGAAACAACCCAATAGAAAAATGGACAAAATGTACAGTAGACATTTTCACAGAAGAAATTCAAAGGATATGAAAAAAAATCTAGCCTAATTAGTGATCAGGGATGTGTAAAATAAAAAACCCAGTAAAATATCATTTTGCACTCAACAGATCAGCAAAAATTTTAAAAAATCAAATAGTATCAAGTGTAGACAAGGATGTAGAACAATAGGAACTCACATATACTGAGGACGGAAGTGTAAAATTTATGTATCCACTGTGGAAAACTGTTTGGCAACAGCTACTAAAGCTGAAAATATACATAGCACATGATTCAGCAACTCCAGTCCCACATCTAGAAAAACTCATGCACTTCTGCACCAGGATACATGGACTGGAATGTTCACAGCGTCATTGATCCTGATAGGCAAAAACTGGAAACAGCACCAATGCCCATCAATAGTTGAACAGACACACTGTAGTATCCCTATGTAATGAAATACTATTCTACTTATATAATGAAATACTTTATGGCAATTAAAATGAACAAACCATAACTCCACAAAACAAAATGAATGAATCTCAGAAACTTAAGTTTAAATGAAAGAAGCTAGATACTAAGTAGAACTAGACGATGACTCCATTCCTGGAGCAGGCAAAATTAAGCTACATTCTTTAGGGATGCATATGTAGGAGATAAAACAAAAAGAAAAGCAAGGAAATGATGGCTTCAAAAGGCAGGAGAGTGGTTTTCATTGAGGGGTAGGGTGAATTTGTTTTTGATCAGGGAGTAGACGAGGGTTCCTGGCAAATATTCTCAATCCAGAATTCGGTCAGGGTTTTATCAGTGTCCACTTCATAACTATTTGTTAGTTTGTATATATGGTATATGGACTTCTCTAAATGTATATCTCCCAAAGCAAGAAGAGAAAAAGTAGAGCATATGCCACTCTGCCTTTCTTTCATCATAGCATTTACCATCAGATTATAATTGTTTATTTATTGAACTATCAGTTGACCCCATTACAACACGAGATACGTGAGAGCAGGAGCCGTTCTGAATTGGATACTTACGTTCTTGCTGAGCATTTAGCAGGTGCTCAGTAAACGTTCAATGTGTGAATAGTAACCTGAAACTATTGAACGTTAAGCATGACCTTTTGAAACGGCATCTGATTTTACAGCCTGATTTAACCTTTTGCCCAGGAACAGAGCCCAGGGCAGAACTGGACTCAACCAATTTCCCTCCTCTGCATGTGGGATACATCCAGTGGAATCTTCTAGGCCTTGTCTCAAAGTGTTACATTAGATAACTCCGTGGTAGGAGATTACAGCTTGGCTAGATGGCAGCCTCATGATTAAGTGACTCTACAATTTAGACCCTGAAACCTAGGGATTCTCAGTGGATGGTCTTTGGCAAGAGCGTTCAGGGAAATGGAGTGGGCCCCTGTCTAGAAATTTCCCTGTGGAAACTTTAAACAATGACAACAGCCCCAGGGTTTGTTTACCATCTATAGCTCCCTGTTTATGACCCAACATCAGGCTACTGAACTCAGCCATCTGTAGATGATAGCAGCTTGTCTCTCTACATGGGCCCTGGGGGACATAGAGATAGGGAGGAGAGAGGTCAGTGGGTTAGACGGTCTTTCATTGAACAGGCAAGTTGTGATACAAATTTGGGATCTGGTCTCTGACTAAGCCAGGTTCAAGTTAACCTAGCCATTGTTGAGCCGTGAAGAAAGATCCGAGGAAGCTGGGATCCGCACATGAAACAGTCTGCATTGAGTCTCGGGGTGTGCACTTGTTCATTCATTCACTTGACAAGCAGGCATTGAATGTCTATGTGGCAGGCGCCATGCCAGGCACCAGGGATATTGTCCAGCAGGAAATGTCATGTCAGCTTTTCAGACGAGACTGGAGTGGGTGTTCAAGAAAGAGCATGGTGGAATTGATCAGCAGTCTCAAGATATGGGTCCCAGGGCCGGCCCGGTGGCGCACTGCTACAGTGCGCCGCTTGGGAGCGCGGAGGCGCTCCCGCCGAGGGTTCGGATCCCACATACAGACCGGTTCCCACTCACTGGCTGAGCGAGGTGCGGGTGCAACACCGAGGGTTGCGATCCCGTTGCCGGTCTCGGTCCGGTATGGGCGCGACACTGAGGGTTGCGATCCATTGCCGGACACGAAAAAAGACAAAAAAAAAAAAAAGAAAAAGATATGGGTCCTAGAGAATTCCCCTTGAGGGTGGAAAAAGGTAGTTTTAGGGGCAAGGAAAGGAAGTACCTAATCACATTGCCAAACTTCTCATGGCAAGTACTGGAACAGGTTAGAGTATGTAAATCCTTACTACATAAATTTTTGGATGACCAGACTATACAGGGAGACACAGATGTTTGGGGAAAGACCCCAAACTTTGGAAGAGATGGCAGGAATAGCAATTGTTTTTCTTAGAGAGCTGTGCTTAGTACCGCTGTTAGAGACAGCATGCTTGGCTGTAAAGGCCTCAGCGGTGCCCCTCTCTCTGGCTCCAGAGCATTTATAGAGCACCCCTTATGCCCAAACTCTGTACTTGGGTGTTAGGACCCAGATTGAGCAGCTCATTGTTATAATATGGTGGGCCCCATGCTGTAATGTGGCTACTGAAACACTGTGCCCTCTCTCTCAGAGTTCATCTGGGCAACTTTTTTTACTTGTTCACTCCTGCCAACAACTATAAAACATTCAGTGACTGTGTGATGTGCACGTCTGTTAATTTATAAATGTTGACACAGAAGTGACAGGCAAGTGTGAAGCTGTTTATAAGAAATGGATGCATTTCTGATCATTTATGTAGTTAATCTTCTTGAATTTAAACTTGAAATTCCCACCCTGCGAAATGTTTTTTGAACAGTGTATAAAAGAGTTTGTTGAAATGTAGGCATATTTACTTAATCAAAGAATTTTTGTGCATTCTGAGCTCCTATTTGTTTAATGAATTTGAAAGTTTTAAGAAGTATAAAAATAACTCAACTATGTGCAGGAACATTGAGAAATCATAGAAGAAACATCAATTAAAGGGGAAAACAGTCTCCAAGACAGATTTGAAACTCTATGATAAAGATGGACAAAGAACTTTAAAAAAAGAGAATATTCATTGGAACTGAGAAGACTCAAGTGCTATAGGAATAAAAAAAAAGGAAAGGAAAAAGGAAATACCAGCTGGAAATATTGAATGGGCCGTAAGCAATATGGAAAACTTTAACACAGGATATTCATGTTATGCTCCTTGAACTGGAGAATATATAGGAATACCATGAGAAAGCATTTGGGCTTTAGTCATAGACTATGTGAAAGCCAGCATGGGTATTGTCATATGTAGGATTTTATAAGTAACCATGGCAGCACTGTGATGTCTGATTTAGAGAAGAGTGGGACTGGAGTCAGGGAGCCCAGGCTGGAGAAGATCCAACAGTCCAGGGAGAGATGCTGAATCTGCACCAAGGCAGGGGCAATGGGGATGAAGAGAGCAGCCAATCTGAGAAGCACATTAAGGACAGGGCCAACAGATCTTGGTGTCAGATGGTGATGGAGAAGGAAGGCCAGGGAGGACCATGATTCTAGTGAGGGTGAGTTCAGGGCAGTAGAGGCCTCAGGCCGAGGGCAGGCCTGAGCTGGATTCAAAGCTGAGGATGTTGGGGTCCTTGTGGAAATAAAAAAGGGATCATCCAGAGAGAAAGCTTAGGGCAAGAAGGAGCACTTAGGAGAGGGCAGAAGGAGAGGAAGACAGTAGGAGAGACTGAGAGAGATAAGTTAGCCTAGTAAGGCTATTGTTTCTTATACTCTTAGCAGTGAAAACAATTCTCCTTTACTGGGGGCTTCCAGTGTCCTGTGTCCTTAATCTGTTGTACCTCTTTTCCTCACACTCTGCCCGCATTACTGACCTTTCCATATCCTTTCCCACATCACCCTGGTGTGGACTTTTGGTTCTGGAGGAGATTGGTTCTGGGCCTCCTTCTCTTGCTGTACACATGGGCCAGAGCCAGCAGTGATTCTCAGCTCGAGAGGGATGGACTGAACAGAATGACCTCCTGTGACCCCTTGGACCTTACCCTGCTTATTTTCAATTCAGCTCTAAAGAAATAGCTTCTCCCTATGGGAATCTGTAGTTTCCCTATGCCTAGAAGTAATCAACTTGGGGGATTGTTTCCCATAAGATACCTCCCTAAAATAGTGCCTCGTGACTCTCTCTTGCTCAAACAAAAATGCACTTGGGAAGACATTTTCATACTGTGCCTGTAATGTAGTGTCAGAACTCAAGACCAAGCTCCTCATGAGGACAAAATCGGGATAATGCTCATGAAGTAGTTACAGAGAGCACTATTTGCTGGAAGAGCATGTCCTCGAGGTCCCAGCCTGTGGCTCTGTGTGCTGTTTTCAGTCTACAAATCTGGACAGATGTTTGCAAGTACCTGCTCTGTGTCAGGCACTGTGCCAGGCCCTGAGAATGAGAAATGGCCTGGCTGCCCTTCTTTTTCTGTTTCCACAAGGAGAGGGAAGGTAGACGCTTGGATTCTGTAAAGGCAAGTGTAGCCCATCTTAGAGAAGTCCTGCGTAGACAGTTAGGGGGTGAATCCATTACAGAGAAATAAAATAGCAAAAAGAACATCATATGAAAAAAGTTTGAGTGTGAACCTTCCCTAAAATCCTCAGTTTTTACAACTTAAAGATAGGAATATCCAGGAAGATTTTTTTTTACACTAATAGAAAGGTAAACCAGAATACTCCTTTCTGTTTGCATATGAGAAACAACCTATATTAAATATTGCAATAAAGTTGAAAAATCAAAGGATCACATGAAATGTACCACATTGAACTCAAGCATTTATGTTTCTTTAAATTTGCATAAAGTTCATACGTATGTAGATCTTTTTTAAAATTGTGTATTTTTATAATAGTGTACAAATTGATTTGTAATTGTTTATTCTCTGCTATTTTGATATTTAAAAATTATCTTCCTAGAAAAGCATAACTGAGTAGGATCTTTGGGTTATTGATCCATGCCTAAAGGAAATATGTCCAGGAGATTTCAAGATTAGAGTTAGGCACTAGTATTCAGCTGATAGAAGCTTATCTAAATGACAGGAATAAGAAAATAACTAAGCAACTATGAATATACATATGCATAAAATGACTATCACAATATTGTTTATAATAGCAAGAAATTGAAAACAAGCTAAATGTACAATAATAGGGAATTGAACAAATTCATCATTGGTATAACTATACAGAGTAATTCTACATTGCCCTTAAAAATAATGATGTCAAGTATATTTCTGGGGGTTTGGGTCTGAGGTTGGCTACACAAATCCTATCACTTGCCCCTTTTTCCTTCCAAGATTCTATTCAGTAGAAAATCACTAGGCAAATGGATATCAGAATAACAGCTTTATTACTAACCAGGCAAACACCAACAATCCCAAATGCAGGGCTTAGTCTGTTCGGGCTGCTGTAACAAATTACCATAGACTGGTTCGCTTAAAAACAATAGAAATGTATTTTTCACAGTTCTGAAGGCTGGGAAATTCAAGAACAGAGTGTCGGCAGATTCTGTGTCCATGAGGGCTTGCTTTCCCATAGACCATCATCTTTGCACTATAACCTCACATGATGGAAGGGTCAAAGGATCTCTCTGTGATCTCTTCTATAGGGGCACTAATCCCATTCACCTCCCAAAGGCCTCACCTCCAAATATCATCACCTTGGGGGTTAGGATTTTGACATATGAACTTTGGGGGAATGTAAACACTTGGTCTTTTGCAAGGGCTCTCTTCAACCAGCCAGCTAAAAGAACAGGACTTGGAGTAGAAGCCAAAATGGAGTGTTCCTGGATAGAGACCTTAGGACCTGACTGTGGGAAGAGCTGGACCTACAGAACTGACTCAGTCTAGCTCCCAGGCTGGCTTCAGGTACTATTGGCCTGTCACACTTGCCTAACCACTGTGGAGGGGAGAGAATAAAAGAGGCAGTTCTGGGCCTTCCCTAGGTGAGTTTCCACAGGAAGCCAATGAGAGGTCAAGCAAGACTGCATCACAGGGCTGACCTTTAACACTTTAAGCCCTGTCCACTAGCAAAATATGGCATAACATTAGGCCTTACCAGCTCATAGGCCTGATGAAAAAGAGTAGGTGAGTGTGGAGAGAGAAAACAGAGGATGTGTTCCTGCCAACATTCCCAAAGGGGAAGGGAATGGTAGGTCCCTCCTTTGTGGGCTGTGGCAGAAACATGGAAAGAGGGAGAACAATGTCCCTCCTTCCCTACTATGTATTTAACCACATAAGAAGAATATTCACAATATGTGAATCCATCACTGTGTTATTGTCTTCGTTCATTTTGTGTTGCTGTAACAGAATACCTGAGACTGGTAATTTATAAAGAAAGAAATTTATTTGGCTCACAGTTCCAGAGGCTGGGAAGTCCAAGGTCGAGGGGCCACATCTGGTGAGGACCTTCATGCTGCATCATCCCATGGCAGAAAGAGGAAGGGCAAGAGGGTGCTTGCTAGAGAGAGTAAGAGGGGGCCAAAGTCACTTTTATAACAAACCCACTCATGATAATGAACCCACTCCTCTTATAATGGCATAAACCCGCTCATGAGGATGGAGCCCTCAGCACCTAATCATCTCTGAAGGTCCCATCTCTCAACACTATTGCACTGGGGATTAAGTTTGCAACCCATGAACTTTGAGAGACATGTAACACAGCATATTTTAAATATATCTTCTTTAGATTTTTAATTTTTTTTTTTACCATTACTATTCACTACTTGTGTGCTAAAAAAAAAATACAACTAAAAAAATACTAACATTAGGGGAAGCTGGGTAAAGTTTGTGCTGAAAGTCTCTGTACTATATTTGCAACTCTTCGGTAATCTTTAAATTACTTCAAAATGAAAAGTTTAAAATATACTAGCCTTGGTAATGCTTTAAGATGATGGAGAAAACATTTGATGTCACAAACATCTTTAGGTAAATGAGGTTTACATATTCTCTCTGTTCCAGCCAAGATGGAGTAGCAGGAACCAAATTTACCCTCCCATTTGAAACAACTAAAAACTGGATAAAGTATATAAAATACTGGTTTTCAGGATATCAGACAGCAGTCAATGAAGGTCAGTGATCACTGAGAGCTGAGAAATAAATAAAGGGAGCCCTACCATTACCCCAGCTTACTGCAAGGAGAGAGTTTCCAGGCTGTGGCATAGGGAGAGGAAACCCTGGTGGAGCACTGGCAGGCTCCCTGAGTTGAGGACATGGAGGTGAGAGTTCAAGGGGCCCAAGAAGACTAGATTTCACAGAGCGGGGTACCAGAGAGGAGAGAGCTTCACAAAGAGAAAATTCTAGAGATCTGCACAGCAGTCAGCACACTCAAATGAAGAAACTACCCAAGGCTGGAAAAAGAACCACCCTAAAAGAACAATCTTTGGAGGCCACACAGAGCTGAAAATATTGCCTTTTCCTACAAGCCAGACTGAAAAACTCCTAGTTCACAGAGCATTAGGTAGACTACATAGGAAGGTTTTGCCTCAGCAATGGGGAATAATTAACCCTAGGTGGAGTCCTGCTCCGGATCCACCAAACGAATCATAAAAGCAAAACCCAAAAGTATCAGGCTGTTTGTCCCAGAACAAAGCTCGGGAATATTTATAGGAATACAAAATTATTCAGCACCCAATTATATCTGGCATCCAGTAAAAAGTTATCAGGCACACAAAGAAGTGAAAAAACAGGATGCACACTGAGGAGATAAATCAATTAATCAAAACTAACCAAGAACTGACACAGATGTAAAAGTTAGCAGAGAAGGACATTGAACCAGTTATTGTAACTACATACCATGTGTCCAAGAAGCTAAAGAAAAGATTGAACATGGTAAGTGGCAACATAAAAGATATTTTTTAAAATCTCAAATCAAACTTCTAGAGATGAAAACTGCAACGTCTGAGATTAGACTAGTGGAAGATTAGACATTGCAGAGTAAAGATTAGTGAACCTGAAGACATAGCAATATGTATTAGTCCATTTCTCTTGCTTATAACGAAATGCTTGAAACTGGGTGATTTATAAAGAAAAATGAAATTTATTGCTTACCCTTTCTGAGGTTGGGAAGTCCAAAGTCCATCTGGTGGTGGCAACAGTGACCCAGGGGTCTCACATGGCAAGATGGTGGAAGCAGAGAGAACAGAGACAGCAACACAGAGAGAAAGACTTTCCTCTCTTCTTTTAAAGCCCTCAGAACCACACCCCTGACAACCATTTTTAATCCATTCACTA
>NW_007729080.1:115266-117341 GCF_000696425.1 Galeopterus variegatus | reverse complement strand
TTCTTTTAAAGCCCTCAGAACCACACCCCTGACAACCATTTTTAATCCATTCACTACTGCAGGGTCCTACAATCCAATCACCTCCCCAAGGCCCCACCTTTCAATTATCATAATAGGATTTCCCATCCTCTTAACAGTCACAGTGGGGGCTAAGTTTCTAATATCTGAAACTTGGGGGACATAATTCAAGCTTCAGTGAGTTTTGGGGAGACATAGTTCAATCCACTACACAATAGAAACTAGACAGTGAGAAAAAAGTCTGGAAAAAAATAGAGCATCAGCGAGCTGTGGGACAAGTTTAAGGAGCCTCATATACATGTACTAGGACTCTCTGAAGAATGGGAGACAGCTGGGAAACAGAAAAAAATTATTGGAAAAAATAATAGCCAAAATGTTCCAAATTTGATGAAAACTGTAAACACACATATCTAAGAAGCCCAACAAACTCTAAGCACGAGAATCATGAAGAAAGGTACACCAAGGCGCACCATAATCAGATTGCTCAAAACATTTTGTGTGATAAATTGAAACTCTTAAAAGCCACCAGATAAAGAAGACAAGTAATGTACAGAGGAACAAAGATAAGTGACAGCAGTTATTTATTTATTTATTTAGAAAACTTGCAAGAGTGGAGCAACGTCTTTAAATAACTGAAGGTGGCAGGGGAGGTGGGGGACCTGGGGACCCTGTCAACCTAAACTCCTATACCCAGCAAAAATATGTTTCAGAACTAAAGGTGAAATAAAAATGTTTTCAGACTTACAAAAGCTGCCAGAATCCATTACCAGCAGAACTGCTGTGTAAGAACTGATAAAGGAAGTTCTTTGGGCAGAAGGGAGATGCCACAAAATGGAAATAGAGACCTAAACAAAGGAGTAACAGCACCAGAAATGTGAACTGCATGGGTAAATAATAAGATTTTTAAATTATTCAAATCTCTTTAAAAGATATTTGGCTCTTTTGAGCAAAAACGATCACAACGTAGTGTGGAGTTTATAAAATAGGTAGAGTTAAAATGTATGACATCAGTAGCAGAAAGAGTGGGGTTGAGGAGTGGCAGCATTCGGGGGCAAAGTTCTCATACCACAGACGAAGCGGCATAGTGTCACTTGAAGGTAGACTGTGATAAGTTAAAGATGTGTGCTATGTGGTTTTTCTCTGTTGGGACTGGTAGAGGAGAATGGATGGGAATGGGAAGAGCATCCGGGGTAAGAGTTGCTGACGAAGGATCTGGACAGGAGGTGGACACCACCCCAAGGTCGGGCAGCCCTGCAGGGGCAGGGGAAGTGGGAGGCAGCCAGGCCAGCCTTGAGCAAGACACAATTTCTAAGACTCAGAAGTGAACTTCAGCATGGCAAGGGGTTCCTTTTCAGTATTCCCTCTCACGGGTTCTGCCTTTAGCATTCACATGTGTGTATTATTCCAGAACATAACCAAATGAGCTTCCACATTCCCAGAGGGTACCATATTCCCTTTGATATTTTTGAGGCTGAATACCATAATGTCATAAGGTAAAACATTCGGATTGAGGAGGAATTGTTCTGTGAGGTTGAGGAACTGTTGAGAATAAACAAAGTGAAAGCAAGGCATAATTCAAAGACCAAGTCAGAGTTTACATTTAAAAAGCCAGGTTTCATGAAATAAAGTTTAATTAAGAGCAGGCTCCTGTGAAAATTTTCAGAATCAAAATGGATTTGCTTGTATTAAAACTCCTGACAAATGAGCTGGGAAAGGCCATGGAGCAGAAGTTCTCAAGCACTTATGCCTGATAACAAGAACTATCACAAAGGACTCTGCAAAGCCACAACCTGGCACAGAGGTCAGTGTGAAAAATACTTCTGCAAGGACATCTACCCAGCAACTATCTGCTCAACCTTGGACTGGTGTCACCCTTGTTATTAATCCTTATAGCTAAGGATAATTATCCCCAAACAATTATGTAATCCATTTTTCCTTTAAAGCCCTTTGTCTTTTTTCACTTCCCTGAATATGCACGTAGTTTACTATGGCATGCATATTCCTATTGTAATGCCCTATTCTGGAATAAATATTGTTTTCTTTTAGGGAGCTTCTCT
>NW_007729080.1:112719-114361 GCF_000696425.1 Galeopterus variegatus | reverse complement strand
TTTCTAGTCCCTATTCTCCAAAAGTGACCACTATTCTGACTTCTACGACTATAAAATACTTTTGACTGTTTTTGTACTTTCTAGAAATAGAATTTTTTTTTTTGCTTCTTGTTTCTTTAGCTAAGCATTATTTTTGTGAGGTTTATCCATATTATTGCATATTCAAGTAGATTATTCATTCTCATTACTTTATAGTATCCCATTATTTGATTATACCACAATTTATTTATTCCTTCTACCAAATGTCAAGGACATTTGGGTAGTTTCTAGTCTAGAGCTATTACAAAGAATGCTATTATGAACATTCTTAATTTAGGTATCTTTTGGTGAACGTATGTACACAGTTCTTTTGGGTATATACTTAGGACTGGAATTGCTGCATCTTAGGGTATGTACATGTTAAGCTTTAGTAGATTCTATAATTGGCAAATGTAAATTTTGTCTACCAAAGTTTAAAAATCACCTGAGTATAAAATTCTGCATTTGTTTACATTGGGCATCTTACATTGCTGAATAATTGTCTTCTCCTCTGGATCACTGAGGAGAGAGGCTCATATCTCTGTGGTGCTAGGGACTTGGGGGTGGGTAGAGTACCTGTTCCGTGAACACTTTCTTATTCANTAAAAACTGGAGAGCAGATATCATGGCTTGTAAATCTTTGTGTCCCTCACAGTGTCCAATACAGTGTCTTATACATAGCAAGTACTCAATAAACACTCGTATTTGCCAAATGAATGGCATCAAGATGGGAATGATTGTGAATTGCTTATGTCACATCTAGCTCAAAGGCAAGTGATTTTTGAGATGGGGAAGCAAGATGAATATAGAATCGGGTAAAAGTTGGAGAAAAACTTGCATTAATTTTACTTACAGAAAACATGTCACATAAGTAAAGCGACTTCACTGTTTTATTAATTTTTCAGACACTCCTCCCAGGAGGGATTCAATGTAAAACTGAAGAACAGACAGGTCTGAGGGGCTGAAGATTAAATTTTATTCCTCAGTAACTAGATGCAGTAGAAGCAAGATTTCAAAAGTTTCATTAAGACCAGCGACAAGTTTATTTCTCTAAGAGATCCTAACCTCAAAAACTCAAGAAAAGTCCTGGGGTTGTTAGTGTGGGACACGGGCTGACAGAAGGCCTGACTTATGGGCAGGCTCTGGTTTCAAGGAACTAAGCCTGGTCTCTCTCTGTGCAGCAGCAACATTCNCATCTAGCTGGGAGACATAGGAAGAAAGCCTTATCTCCACTCCACAGGTGAAAAAATCCAAGTCACATAGAGATTGATTTGCCCACGTATATGATCAAAAATCAGAATCAGCTCTAAAATTCAGGCTTCTTGACTGGTGATTCAGAGTTCTAAGCATTTTTAAATTAATTGATCTTTAAAACTTTTTAATGAAGTATAATATCTAGCCAGAAAAGCGAACGAAAAAGTTTCAGAAATTAAACACACCAATGTAACTAGCACCCAAATCAAGAACAGAATATTCCCAACCCCAGATGTCTCCTCCTGCCTCTTCTTTTCTAGTCCCTATTCTCCAAAAGTGACCACTATTCTGACTTCTACGACTATAAAATACTTTTGACTGTTTTTGTACTTTCTAGAAATAGAATTTTTTTTTTTGCTTCTTGTTTCTT
>NW_007729080.1:106170-111236 GCF_000696425.1 Galeopterus variegatus | reverse complement strand
ACAAGTTTATTTCTCTAAGAGATCCTAACCTCAAAAACTCAAGAAAAGTCCTGGGGTTGTTAGTGTGGGACACGGGCTGACAGAAGGCCTGACTTATGGGCAGGCTCTGGTTTCAAGGAACTAAGCCTGGTCTCTCTCTGTGCAGCAGCAACATTCTTAAAGAGAGGGTTAGGTCACAAGAAACGAAGATGAGATGCTAACGCTTTTCCTGAAAGGGTTGAAGAAAAGGAGAGCTTTGAAGAAAAGGAGAGCTTTGTAAAGAGATCTGAACTTGACAGCATCTGAATCCCTCAGTGGACACTCGTCCCAAACAGACTGAGAGCCAGTGACACAGACGTGTGCATTTCTGCTGAGGGATTTGTCCATTTCAAAACCAGATAGAGTGAAATAGAAACCTCTGCAAGTTATGCTCTGTGGCATGTTTTGACATCTCACAGGAAATCAAATTTCTGCCAAGGAAAAGCCAAGAGTTTTTGGTCAGGACCCAAAGCCCTTTCTCAAACTTCTCATCAGCAAGCAAAAGAGTAATACGAGGTTTCTAACCCAGTCTGTAAACCGCAGTGTCTCTCTTTTCTTAAAATTAGAGAAACCCAGGAATACTTTCTAAATGGAAAAAGAGCTCTATGTGGCCTGTCACAGCTTTCCTGCAGCCAAGGTTCAGAGGAGAGTGACCCTTCTCAGGGCACTGCAGTCAGGCGAGCCAAACCCAGTCCATTCGGGCTTTAGGAAGAGGAAAGAGGGGCTGAGGCTGGAATACAGGGTGAGAGGGGTTATAAAGGGGAAGGGAGAGGAGAATAGGGAAGTGCAAGGAAGGTCAGAGGCAAAAAAGAAAAAGAGCATTTACTGAGCCCTATTGTGTGCCAGGATTTTTATTTTTATTTATTTTTTCTACAATGTGTAATGTTTAGATTCTTCTTGATATATTGCAATTAAATTTCAATAAGATTGTATTAATTATGTAATATTACATAACATTAACTTCTTTTTTTCCTGTTTTTAAAAATTTATTTAAAAAATTTTATTGATTATGCATCATAGGGTACAAAGCTGACCTTCACGACCTGTGCCCAGGAAAGTACCTCGTTTGATACTCAAAGCAGCTCTACGAAATAGGTCATGTTTTCCTTATTTTGATGTACAAAGAAATTAATGTTTGCCTGAAATCACATGGTCAGTATCCCTTTACCTCTGGGCAGGTGGGGCCTCTGGTGTGGGTCCCATGCTTATGAGGGCTTTGCTTTGATCCTCCTCTAGCTACATGGCTCTCCAAGAGGTAAAAGTCCCAGGGACAAGGAGATGTGCCCACCCAGAGCCTGTGTAGCTCTACTAGACAATGCTCCAGGTACCTGGAACCCCAGAACTCCCCACCCAAACTTCTGCTCACATTCCACTGGCCAGACCTAATTATACGCCTCTGCAAAGATGCAAAGAGGAAGCTGTAGACCTGGCTTCCCAGCAACAACTCCACCCAATGGAAGAGCAGTGTGAATCTGGAGGTCAGTTAGTTGTCCCGGTCATTCATGGCCTCAAACCCAGGTCAATTCTATATTGCGAGGAATCTGTGTTCCACCAGATTGCTCCTCCATTGTCTGCATTTGGTCTTTCTACTTCTTTGGTGTGCAAAAGGCCTTATCTGGTTCAGGTTGCTCAACAAGGGTGCAAGCACTAAGAAACAGCTTTAACATAAGGAGAAAGAAAATGGAATACTCAAAGAGATGCTGGAAAAGTAAGGTTAGGGGACTCAGCATGATTTCTCATGTATCCTGAGGTCTTTAAGAGATAGGGAGGTTAGCTGTATATGGGGGCCATAGACATCTTAGCTAGAGTTGGATTTCTCACCCATTTTTATCATATACCAACTTCAAAGTCCAAAATAGTTTTGGAAAATTCTTTTGGTCCACAATACAGCCAGAATACCATTTGCTATTACTATCATCAGATCTAACTTGACCTTTGCACCATGGTTAGTGCCAAAAAGTTTAGGAGTCAGACAGTCTTCAGTTTAAATCCTGACTCTGCCTTTTACTAGCTGTAAGACCCTGAGCAACTCTCTTAACCTCATTTTCTAACAGATAAAATAGATCCAGGTACCACCTACCTAATGGTGTTATTGTGAGGACTAAAGGAAAAAAAGCATCTGTCCTGCTGCTTGGCACATGGTAGATGCTCAGTAAATACATGTTGAATTTAATTTCATTCCCTTTCTCCTGACAGTAGAGGAGTTACACTTGACCACTGATCCTCCTATCATCCACAGAGTGATAGAAATATTCAATACAAATTCTTTCCCCAGTATTCAATGTTCATACAGGACGTACATATTTACACAGCTATTTTAACTGAATTTGGTTTAGTTTAGTTTTAAAAAGAAGAGTTTTATTGAGATATAATTCACATACCATAAAAGTCACCTTTCAAAGTATACATTTCAGTGGTTTTTAGTATATTTAATGGTGCATGCAACAGCCATTCCTACTATTTAATTTTAGGACATTTTAATCGCTCCCAAAAGAAACCCAAACCCATTCCCCAACCTTCTCTCAACCCTAAGCAACAACTAGTCTACTTTCTGTCTCTACAGATTTGCCTATTCTGGACACTTCATTCAACATGTAGTCTTTTGCGTCTGGCTTTTTTCACTTAGCATCATGTTTTCAAGGTTCACCCATATTTAGCACATATCAGTACTTCTTTACTTCTTATTCCTGAATAATATTCCATATTATATTTTGTTCATTTATCAGTAATGGGCATCTCTTGTTTCCATTTTTTGGTTATTATGAATAATGCTTCTATTAACATTAGTGGTCAAACTTTTGTGTGAACATATATTTTAAATTTTCTTGGGTACATTCCTAGGAGTGGAATTGCTGGGTCATATGGTAATTCTATGTTTAAACTTTGAGGAACTGCCAGACTTTCCAGAGCAGCTGCGCCATTTACATTCCCATCAGATGTGTAAGAGGGTTCCAATTTCTCCTCAACACTTATTAGCTGTCTCCTTTACTAAAGCCATCCTAAGGGGTGAAGTGGTATCTCATCGGGATTTTGACTTGCATTTCGCTGATGGCTAATGATGTTGAGCATCTTCTCATGTGCTTATTGGCCATTTGTAGATTTTCTTTGAAGAATGTCAGTTCAAATCCTTTGCTTATTTAAAAAATAAATAAATAAAAGGAAAGAAAGAACGAATGAAAGAAACAAACACAATAATATGTTGAAATAGCCAAGAGTTGGAACCATCTTTGGATGGCTAGATAAGGAAATATGATATATTTACACAATGGAATACTACTCTGCCATAAAAAGGAATGAAATTCTGCCATTCACAGCAACATGGATGAACTTAGAGAAAATTATGTTAAGTGAAACAAGCCAGGCACACAAAGAGAAATACTACATGTCTTCACTCATAAGTGGGAGCTAAAAAAAATACACAAAAAGAAAGAAAGAAAGCAATTGTAGTGATACATTGAAGTTTCAAAAGGAAAGAACAGAACTGAGGTTATCAGAGGTGGGAAAGGGGGAGGGGAAATGAGGGAAGAATTGGTGAAGGGCCACAGAAAATGGTAACATTGTATTATGTTGAATATACTAATTATCCCGATTTGATCATCACACATTGTACACAAGTATTGATAGTCAACTCTCTACCCCACAAATATGTATGATCAATTATGTTTTAATAAAAATAAAAAATATATAAAACAAAAAAATTATTTGCTCATTTTTAAACTGGGTTATTTGTCCTTCTATTGTTGAGCTACAAGAGTTTTTAAAATATATTCCAGATATAAATATCTTATCAGATACATGATTTGCAAATATTTTCTCCCATTCTGAGGGCTGTCTTTTCACTTTTTCGCTGGTGTCTTTTGGAGAACAAAAGTTTTAAATTTTTATGAAGTCCAATCTATTTGTTTTTTTCTTTTGTTGCTTGTGTTTTTGGTGTCTAAGAAAACATGGCCTAATCTAAGTAATAAAGATTTATTCCTATGTTTTCTTCTAAGAGTGTGTAGTTTTACTTCTTACATTTAGGTTTCTGATCCATTTTGAGTTAATTTCTGTAGGTGGTGTGAGCTAGGAATTTCAACTTAACTCTTTTGCATGTGGATATACAGTTGTCAAGCAGCATTTGTTGAAAAGTTTATGTTTTTCACCATTGAATTGTCTTCACACCCCTGTCAAAAGTCAATTGACCATAAATGTAAGTGTTTATTTCTGGACTCTCAATTCTATTCATTGATCTATATGTCCATCCTTATGCCAGTACCACAAGGTCTTGATTATTGCAGCTATATAGTAAGTTTTGAAATCGAGAAGTGTGAGTCTTCCAACTTTGTACTTCTTTTTTTAAGGATTGTTTTAGCTATTCCAGATCCTCTGATTTTCCATATGAATTTTAGGATCAGCTTGTCAATTTCTGCAAAAAAGGCAGTTGAGATTTTGGTAGGGAATTGCATTGACTCTGTACATCAGTTTGGAGAGGAATGCCATCTTAACGATATTGCCTCTTTTGATTCATGAACATGGGACATCTTTCCATATACTTAGGTCTTCTTTATTTTCTTTCAATGGTATTTGGTAGTTTTCAGTGTACAAGTCTTGCACTTTTCTTGTTAAATTTATTTCTTAGTTTCATTTTCAGATTGTTTATTGTTAGGGCATAGAAATGTCATTGATTTTTGCATATTACGCTTGTATTCTGTAACCTTTGAACTCATTTAATAGTTTTAATAGTTTCTTTGTGGATTCCTAGCATTCTTTATATACAAGATTATGTTATCTGCAAATAGAGGTAGTTTTACTTATTCTTTTTCCATCTAGATGCCTTTTATTTCCTTTTCTTGACTAACTGCCCTGGCTAGAACCTCCAATATAGTGTTGAATAGAAGCGGCAAGAGCATATATCCTCATCTTGTTACTGAGTTTAAGGGGATAGCAGTCAGTCTTTCACCATTAAATATGATGTTTATTGTGGGTTTTTCATAGTTGCCCTTTATCAAGTTGAGGACGTTCCCTTCTATTGCTAGTTTATAGATTGTTTTTATCATGAAAAGGCGCTG
>NW_007729080.1:103801-106085 GCF_000696425.1 Galeopterus variegatus | reverse complement strand
AGTTGAGGACGTTCCCTTCTATTGCTAGTTTATAGATTGTTTTTATCATGAAAAGGCGCTGAATTTTGTCAAATGCCTTTCCTGTGTCTTTGAGATGATCATGTGGTTTTTGTCCTTTATTAAGCTTGCTTGCTTTTTGTATGTTAAACCAAACTTATTTTCCTGGGCTAACTCATAGTTGATAATGGTATGTAATCATTTTTATATGTTGCTGGTTTTGGTTTGCTAGTATTTTGTTGAGGAGTTTGCATTTATATTCACAAGAGATATTGGTCTGTAGTTTTCTTGTAATGTCTTTGTTTGCTTTTGGTATTAGGATAATATTGGCTTTGTGGAATGAGTTGGGAAGTGTTTCTTCCTCTTCTATTTTTTGGAAAAGTTTGTGAAGGATTGGTGTTAATTCTTCCTTAAATGTTTGGTAGAAATCACCAGTGAAGCCACCTGGGTCTGGGCTTTTCTTTGTGGAGAATTTTTTTTCTTTTGATTACTAATTCGATCTCTTTACTTACAGGTTTGTTTGGATTTTTAATTCCTTCTTGAGTCAGTTTCGATAGTTTGTGTGTTTCTAGGAATTTTTCCATTTCATCCAACTTATTAAACTTGTTGGCTTACAACTGTTCATAGTATTCCCTTACAATCCTTTCTGTTTCTATAGAACCTATGGTGACACTCCCTCTTTCAATCCAGATTTTGGTAATTTAAATCTTCTCTTTTTCTTGGTCAATGTAAAGTTTGATAGAAACTAAAGTTTTGTTATTAATCTTTTCAAAGAGAGGTTGTCTTTTAATTACAGCTTCACTGAGCCTATTCTTACAAAACACACAAGGAGAGAAGATATATGATTTTCCAATCTTCTTTCAAAGCCTCCTACCTTCAATTCATTTCACAAACATCTATGGAGGTTCGGATATGTCCAAGAAACATTGGCATGTTGTGGACCTCCAGAATGGATACGACATGTTGTAGAGTCCCTGTGCTCAGTGGTACAGTCTTGGGTAGAGTNCTATTCTTACAAAACACACAAGGAGAGAAGATATATGATTTTCCAATCTTCTTTCAAAGCCCTCCTACCTTCAATTCATTTCACAAACATCTATGGAGGTTCGGATATGTCCAAGAAACATTGGCATGCTGTGGACCCCCAGAATGGATACGACATGTTGTAGAGTCCCTGTGCTCAGTGGTACAGTCTTGGGTAGAGTGGGGTAATGGAAGTTAGGGTCAGGCTAGCATAACTGCTAGATAGATGGCTCTGTAGGCTGTCCACTCCACAACTGCAGGTTCTAGTCACCTAGACTCCTGGATGTGTGAATGATGTGCACTGAAGCTGGACTATGTAGCAGCCCTTGAATAAGGGCTGAGACTGAAATATGCATTAAGGGATCTGGAGACATAAGTGAGAGGACCATTACTCCTAGCTGTGTGTCTGTGCATGGCGGGGAGGGGAGAAAAGCATCAATATTTATTTCTTCAATACCTCCTTTATACCTTCATTCTGCACCTCCTTCCTCTTTCTCTTTGGCAAAAATTTCCACTTTTTGACAGTGCATCATAATTCTAGAATGATTCTTGGCCCCACAATCCTTTGACATGCATAAGACTTGGCAGACTCACAGGAAAATGAAGTCATTTTACAAAAACCTTGTAATGATTGAAACCTATGGTTTCTATGGAGGGTAGTGAGGTGGGGGTGGTAGTAACCTGGATGTAATTACATCAGTCCAAATATTCAAGCTAGGAACCTTCCCTCCCTTGGGGAGGTGTGATGGACAGGGGCCTTTTACTCCCGTGAAAGGGGTTCATGCCATTGATAGCAAGACTGTTCACCTCCACACCGGGAGGATGGCTGGGCTGCCTGCTCTTCCCAGACACTTTGCACATAAAGTCTGAGCGATCTTATTTTAGAAAGGCATTTAACGCTGATGCCAAAGGACTGCTCCATTGTGGCTCACACATACCTGGGACTGGGGCGAGAGACCAGTCCATCACAGGCAATACAGCATTGAAAGTTGTCCCGAGTAACATTAGCTGCCAGGAGAATAAACTTGAGAGAGAACTGTTCTCATCCTGACCTCTGGAGTTGCCAATTCACATTCTAGCAGGGTGACAGCAGATTAACAGCTGCAGGTTTTCTCCCCACCTAGACTCCTGAAATGTGTGAGCCATCTTGTGCCAGGAATGCCTTGGAAGAGTAGCTTTTTTCAGCACTACAGAATAGTTTGTGCTTATGCAACAAACTACTTCTTGATTTAAAAAAATAATAGTAATAAAGAAAGAAAAGAAA
>NW_007729080.1:101324-103072 GCF_000696425.1 Galeopterus variegatus | reverse complement strand
AAAGAAAAGAAAGGGAAATTTCCCTGGGGTTCTAATCTTTCTCTGTGTGAAGCCTATCTTTCTAGTACTGTTTGTAAAAGTAGCTTCCATGTGTGTCTATAAAAGTGTGTTGGGGGTTCAGGTTGATGTTTGTTGTGAGGATGCAAAATTGAAACATCTCTCTGTAGTCTGTTCAAAGTTTTGCTATTGTGGGGGTACAGAGGTCTGCCTGACCAAATGCAATCAGAGAGAGATGGGGGGCAAATTGTGGGCTTCAGGGAAGGACCGACGGCACCAGTGTCCAGTTGTAGTTCTGCCCATGCCATGTCACAGCTCTGAGGTCCTTGGCCATATCATACGGCTTCTCCACTTTAGCTTTTTTGTCTGTTAACATGGGAGTGATGTTTCCCTACCCCTTGGGATCAAAATAAGTAAGACAAAGAACCTGTGGGTACTTTGAAAGCTCAAAGTGCAATAGCATTATAAAGGATTATTGTTATCTTGTTGTATAGTCAATGTTGGGTTATTCTTCCTTATGAACACTAATATACTATTCAACAGGATACATGTGAAAAATCCAATAAATTTATCCAAGCAATGTATATTAAAAACCTCCTATGTGCCAGGAATTGTACTAGGCACTGAGAATATAAAGATCAATATTACATAATTTACTGAATTTTAAGTGCTTTGTATACACTTGTGAGCTGTATACCTATAAATTAAAGAATTAATGGACACCACTCTCATCTGCCTTCGGAATCCAGGCTCAACATCCAAAACCACACACACACACACACACACACACACACACACACACACACACACGTACGTCTTCACTTCTTTCTAGAACTGTGACTTGTGACTCTATGGTTATTGCTCTTCTGCCTGCTGCTGAGGTGCACTAGGGTGGAGCCCAGATGCCACCTCCGGTCGCATAGCCAGCACCACATGCAGATGGCTGCCTTGCAGAGAAAAGAGGGTTTAGCTGCTAAAATGTGCTCCTTTCAGGGCTTGGAATGTTCCTGATGTGGCTCAGTGGGGAAGAGAGCTAGAATCAGTCATACCTGGGCTTGAATCCCAGCCCTGCCAGTTATTAGTCTTATTAGTTGTATTACCTTCAGCAAGACTGAGCCTCAGATTCTCTGCCTACAAAGCTTCTTCCACCTCAGGGTGCTCTAGTGAGGATGCAATGAGATGGCAGCAGTGGTGTGCTGACAGAGCAGGAACTCCCTCCGTGCACAGCCCTTCTCCACTGCCTGGACATCTTATCTGTCTTGCTGAAAAGAGTGGAAGTTTAGCATTCATTCTCTCCCCAAATCGGTATGAAACACCTGCTACGTGCTAGCACTGTTCTAGATGCGAGAGTCTAGCAGGGAGCAAGGCCAGCGAGGTCCCCGCTCTCCTGCAGCTCACATGCCAGCCTCCATTCTTCTTATCACAGGGATTCTTTCCAAGGACACAGAGGGCTTTGAAATCCCGAGCAGGCATACTTACTTGGCGCTGTTCGTCTGACACAGAATAGTTGGTTGGGCTTTATTTTACAGACACTGCATTATTTTAACTGCTGTCTGACATCTGGAAAAGAATTAAGTCGTGACTTAGATCTTAATCTGATCCCAGTGTTTACTTTCTAAATGAAATGGTTGCTTTCAAGTTGCCCCAAATACAGAGCTTGTGAGGGACCCACAGACAGAAAGGGCACGTGATATGGAGCATGTGTCATCTGCAGCTGCCAGCACTGGGAAAGTAAGAAGTGTGTGGCCCAT
>NW_007729080.1:99271-100839 GCF_000696425.1 Galeopterus variegatus | reverse complement strand
ACTTTCAAGTTGCCCCAAATACAGAGCTTGTGAGGGACCCACAGACAGAAAGGGCAGATATGGAGCATGTGTCATCTGCAGCTGCCAGCACTGGGAAAGTAAGAAGTGTGTGGCCCATGGTCCTAGAGCCACACAGGGAGGGCTTGGCCATACACTTTGCCTAAGCTGAGCAGCAGTGCTGGTCTCTGAGGTGGGGCACAGGCAGCACAGCATGGCCAAGCACTGGGTTTCCATTGTGGTTCTGCTGCGTGTTTGCCCGCGACCTCAGGTAGCCCAGCTCTCTGCACCTCAGTGGCCTCGTCACTCAGTGAGACTCATTGGTTCTACTGACCTCAGAGTTTTTATAAGGACCAAATAACTAACAAGAGGTTTCCTTGAAATAAACACACACACAACATTTAACAATAACAACATTTAAGGACCATCTCACTGTCTATATCTTGACATCATTATCTTCTTTATGCTCAGTTTTACATAAGCCAGTAGTTTTCCTTGATAGAGGAAATGGAACCTATTGCCAGTTACAAAGCCGTGTCTCTGGACCAGAATTTAGCTGATTGCATTTGTGACTCTAAAAACAAGGAGAGCAGAAGGAGACAAAGGAAACATCTGGGCAGGGGAAGGAGGTAGATATGCAGGTTGTGTTCTGTGTTATAGACAAACCATAAGACTTCCTCGCACAGGAATGTGGCGAGACCAGCTGGACCAGAGTCAGTCCTGCCTGCCGAGGATGAGTCCTGGTATTTGCACCCAGCTAGCAAGACCTGGAGGTCAGGTGTCATGGCCTTAATGACTGTGCCCTTCATCCCCCAAGGCAACAGCCAGGGCTGGCTTTGCTTAGATACATGAGGCCCGGGAGCCAACTGGAGCCTGAGGGGCCATAGGCCAGGCTGGGGTTGGGGTGGGTGGTGGGGGGCTCTGTCTTCCTCCAGGGCTCCTGGTGCCCTAAAGAGAGGGCTGAACCTATGTGACATTAACTTTAGGACAGTTCAGCCAGGCCCTTCCATGCCAGAGGCTGGCTCAGCTTCCACACTCCAAGTGCCGGTCTGGAACCTCCTGCCCCACTCCCTTTCTGCTCCTTGTCAGGGACCCACAGGGTGAGGCTTCACGATCTGAGGGCACAAGAGGTAGAGCCTGCTGAGTGGCAAGGGAAGCAAGCAGCCCAGAATAGCAGTGAACATGTCAGGTGTGGGTAGAAGTCAAAAGGAAGGGAAGCAACATTTGGTTGAGTGACCTTGCATCAGGCACTTTATACTAGGGGCAGGACGGGGTAAGGGCTGTGCATCCGTGATTACCTGGGTTCACAGGCTGCCACTTGCCTGACTGGCTGGGAAATTACTGACCTCTCTGGGTGTGGCTTCCTCATCTGAAAACCAAGGATGATCGGTTGGAGATTTCTGGTGGTAAGCATCAGAAACAGACCGGTTCACTTATACAAAGGGGCATTTATGGGCTGGATACAGGTAGCTCACAGAATTTAGAGAACTGCTGCGGAAAGCGGGCTCAGAAATGTCAGGCACCAGAGTTACGCCAGGGATCCTGTGGGGCAGAACTGAGCCAAGATCACT
>NW_007729080.1:69327-98194 GCF_000696425.1 Galeopterus variegatus | reverse complement strand
TTTTTTTTATTATTGTTGTTTTTTTCTGAATATTCTTGATCCATGGTTGGTTGAATCCTCAGATGCTGGACCCGCGGATATGGAGGGCCAACTGTACTTACCTTAATCCTTAACAGCTCTGTGAAGTATTATCTCCACTTTCCACATGGGAAACTGGGACTTGAACTGGTGAAAAGAGTTACCTAAGGTTGCCTAAGGGCAAGAGAGATTCCGACTCCAGTGTTGCCTTCAAAGCCAGCTATGTAAATTTTGGAGCCATGTACAAAATGCAAATAAAGGGCCTCTTGTTCAAAAAGCCCAAGCAGGAAAAAATACTGTTAACTAAAATGTAAAGCTCTTTCCTTTCTTCTATTGTCTCTTTCTCAACTCTCTTGATGTTTTTAATTTGCTATTTAATGTCATTCTAAGTAAAGAAAAAGTAAAATTTTAAATTATTAGCATTAATTTTACTGTCCTTTATATTATGTAATGCCAATTTTAAATGCAAGTAAGAGCATTTAAGTTGTACTGAAAATCACCAGATCACCTAATCATTTTCAGCACGAGTGGCTGGCTAATACAGGGAAGAAACAGTAAGAGGCTATGACAGGAATCTTTGAACGTTCGGGCTTCTTAGGAAGTCATTGCCTTTTTTCTGCACTTGTTGCAAGTTCCGACTGGACTGGAAAGTGTGGCTTCTTGGGGTTTCCAGCATTATATTCATAACACACTTAGCTTGCACTCACTCTGAGTCTTGCTGAACTCTCGCACATCACGCTCTTAACATTTCTGGAGGAGGGAAAGAGAGAAATAAAATGTGGAGACTAACCCTGAAACGACCATTGCAGGCTTGTCGCCGGTTCTGCAGCCTACAATCTACAGGACCTCGTGCAAGCCCTGCACTGTGCTCCTTTCATGCCATCTGTGACATGGGCATCCCTGCAGGCTCTTGTGAGGATTTAGATCCCATCGGGTGTTCAGGCCCAAGGTAGGGCCCCTGATAGAGACATTGCATTGTTGCTATTGTCATAAAGGGGCTTCAATAGCTGCTGAAAAGAGATTTGCCTCCTCCTTTGAAGCAAACAGAATTGAGAGTGACAATAACCTTTGTCTTTACCAGTTTCAGTCTTTTTACTTTAAAGAAAGAACCATTGTATTAGAGAACAGGAAATAGGATTTGACCCACACTATTTCATTTTACCAACTCTGCCTCAGGGAAATTTCTTGGTCAACACCCTCCTCCTTTAAAAGCTTGTGGGAGTTGGAGATCTTCTCCCTGAATAACTGGAGAGAGGCTTTGTCTGCTTGGCAGAAATAGGACCTTTCCAAATCTATAGTAATTTGTTGCTGGTCAAAGAGCTTGGTGGGAGGTGAAGATGGCTGAGAAGATATCTGGTGTATCACCTTCTAGGATTGAGGGGACCTTGTAAACATCTGCCCCTGTNAGAAGATATCTGGTGTATCACCTTCTAGGATTGAGGGGACCTTGTAAACATCTGCCCCTGTACCCACAAAGAAATACCATATATTTTGCAATTAAGGTCATGCACCCATGCGCCTTTCCTTTTGTTTTAAAATGTATGCTGGGGCCCAGAATGCTCTGAGTGCCATGGGCTGGACCGGCCTGACTGAAGTCCCAGGGACAGGTCTGTGCGGAACAATTGCAGCAGTAGCAGAATAAATATTTTGAGAGCTCCAAGTTGGAGACATCTGCAGTGAAATTGCCTCTCTATGGCTTAGTCAGAAAGTAAGAGAAGAAAAAACCCACCCTCGTGACTACTTGTCCACACTCGTTGCTCAGGCCCTGGAAGCATGGATGCCTCTGGTGGGCTGCCAGGCTGGGCAGGTGCATTGCATTGTCTGCCTAATAAAATATTTAAGTGCTGCCTGCCTGACCCTGCCTCTTGCGGCCCAGCAGCACACAGGGCACTCTCATTAAGCTGCTTTGGTGGGAGCTGTTGCCTGTCAAATGGGAAGAGGTGGCCGTGTTTCGAGCACAGGTACCACCAGCAAAATGCCTTTCCCTTATAGTTGCTAGGCCATTCCAGGTCAGGGAAAGACCCAGGCCGGTGAAGCCCATTAATTACCCCTAAAACAAACACAAGGGAAAGCACCAACAGCTGTGTCTGTATCCTGACCCTTCCTGTCCCCACCCATAACGCAGTGAAATTGCCTCTCTATGGCTTAGTCAGAAAGTAAGAGAAGAAAAAACCCACCCTCGTGACTACTTGTCCACACCCGTTGCTCAGGCCCTGGAAGCATGGATGCCTCTGGTGGGCTGCCAGGCTGGGCAGGTGCATTGCATTGTCTGCCTAATAAAATATTTAAGTGCTGCCTGCCTGACCCTGCCTCTTGCGGCCCAGCAGCACACAGGGCACTCTCATTAAGCTGCTTTGGTGGGAGCTGTTGCCTGTCAAATGGGAAGAGGTGGCCGTGTTTCAAGCACAGGTACCACCAGCAAGATGCCTTTCCCTTATAGTTGCTAGGCCATTCCAGGTCAGGGAAAGACCCAGGCCGGTGAAGCCCATTCATTACCCCTAAAACAAAGACAAGGGAAGGCACCAACAGCTGTGCCTATATCTTGACCCCTCCTGTCCCCACCCATAATGCACATACAGGACTGGGGATTGGGGGACTGCACTGGTATCAGTGAGCTGGACTCAGAAATATGTCAATCACAGCGACCATGGCAGAGACAATGGATCCAGCATTGCTGTGTGACAGGGTGTCTGGCTCACATTCCAACTCCTCCAGGAAGTCTTCCTTGACTTCCCCAGACAAGATGGATTGCTCCTTCTTGGAAACTCATACAGTATGGATAATCCGGACCATAAATATATCCATGGGTAGGAACACAATCTTCCTGGCCTCAAATCCCAGCTCTCCCATTCACTAGGTGTGTGACTTTTGGCAAGTTACTAAACTTCTCTGTACCTCATTCCTTTACTTACCAAGTGAGAATAGTGAAATGCCTATTGTATAGAGCTGTTGTGGGGAAGTGGATGATTTAACATACGTACCGTACTTAGAGCAGTGTCTGGCGTAGAACAAGCCCTTGACAAGAGGCTGCTATTATAACCATGCAATTTTTTTGTGCTAAAGTATACATAACATAAAATTTACCATTTAACCATTCTTGAGTGTACAGTTCAGTAGCATTAAATACATTCACATTGTTGTGCAACCATCACCACCATTTATCTCTAGAATTTTTTCATCATCCCAAACTGAAACTCTGTCCATTAAACACTAACTCCCCATCCCTTCCTCCTCCCAGATGCTCGTAACCACTAATCTACTTTCTGCCTTTTGGTTATATAACCTTTGATTATATATATTTTATGTAGTACAGTTCAGTAGCATTAAATACATTCACATTGTTGTGCAACCATCACCACCATTTATCTCCAGAATTTTTTCATCATCCCAAACTGAAACTCTGTCCATTAAACACTAACTCCCCATTCCTTCCTCCTCCCAGATGCTCGTAACCACTAATCTACTTTCTGCCTTTTGGTTATATAACCTTTGATTATATATATTTTATGTATTTTTTTATTCAACAAATATTTATTGAACACCTACTTTGCACCAGGAACAGAAGTAGAATCTGGGGACACTGTGTGTATCTGGATAGACAGAGTTTATGCCTTTGTGGAGCTTTTATTATAATAGTTGAGATTGACAATAAACAAATACACAAGACAATCTCAGACAGTGACACATGCTATTGTTGAGAAAAACTATCCAGAACAAGAAAAAAGAGTACAGTATGTCCTTTCAAAGTCTTGGGGGGGCTTTGTTTAACAGGACCACCCAAAGCTTATTTAATTCTACAGGATATTTGTTTGGCTTATCTATTTACTATTTGATTAGATTCCAGACACGGAAGTTGTAGATTTCTAGCCATAGAAAAGATAAATCCAAATGGCTATGGTTTTATTGCCCATAGGACAGTAAGCACATTTATATATAATCTAACAATCTTATAACTTTTTTTTCTTTTAATGTCCATAAACACCCAGTTTCTCAAATGCTTTTAGAACCAGCCTTAAGTAATCTTACTGGCTCCTTCATTAACGACTTAACAAATCTTGACATGTGTTTATTCTATTATTTGTATGAGAGTCGTGTTTCTAACTTTTGAAAATTATACTTTGACACTATGAAAAACATAAAACAGGACTAATACAGGGATAGAGTGGCTGGGGCTGGTAGTATTTTAGACAGGATGTTGAGGAAGTCCTTTTTGAGGGGATGGAATCTGAGCAGAAACTTGGATGATGCATTAGTTCATTTCTGTTGCTTATAACAAAATACCCAGAACTGGGTAGTTTGTAAGAAAATGAAATTTATTGCTTACACTTTCAGAGGCTGGGAGGTCCAAAGTCCTGGAAACACATCTGGTGAAGGTCTTCCTTGGTGGTGGCTTCAGCAACACAGGGTATCACATTGCGAGATGGCAGAGCAGAGAGACTCTTGTGTTCTGTCCTTTTAAAGCCCTCAGAATGAGGCCCACGACCATCATTAAACCATCAACTTAATCACTTCTCCAAAGCCCCACCTTTCAACTACAATAATGGGATTTCCTACCCTCAACAGTTACAGTGGGAATTAAATTTTGGTGGGAGATAAGGCACTCCAACTTCTAAGGGAAGAGCCTTCTGGGCAAAGGGAATGGGCAGGAAGGGCAGGAAGGGCAGGGGTGTCCGTGGGCCTGTGACAAGATGGTGTGACTAAGGCAGCAGGCAAGGGGAGTGGGAGATGAGATCTGGAAGGTTCCAGGTCAGACCCTGAAGAACCCTGCAGGCCGTGCTGGGGGGATCAACTTGAAGCTGATGTAGAGGAGTACACTCCGACCTCATAACAAGCAAGTGAGCGTCCTGAGGCAGAAGGTCAACTTCCTGCCTGACCGGATCCCCTCCCACCACCCCATGTTCATCTTGTCTATGTACCCCAAACTGCTCCAAGCCTGAAGCCACATTTCTTTGCCACCAGACCTTGGTCTCAGCTCTGGCTGCAAGACCCTCTGGATGGAGAAGGGATGGGTGCCCTCAGGTCAGGCACAAGGAGGGAGAGGCCAGCATTGGACTGGCTGGTCAGGAACTCAAAGGGGGAGTCCAGTGTCTTCCTGGGAAGTGCTCCCGGGGCCAGACGTCGGCTGTGGCCACCAGTGTGTTGGACTCAGTCAGGGGACCTGGTACCGGCGTCTGCTTAGAGCAACCGCAATTGGGCAAGGAACTCTCTGATAAAATGCGAGTGATTCCTTCTAGTTCCAGAGCCCTCCAGGATTCCCAGAACAACCCCAACACTGCCCTTCAAATCTCCCCTCTTGCACAGGATGGTCTCCAGGCTGCCCTACTGAACAGCGCCCTCTAGGGAAACTTTGTGTTCTGTCATGCGCCCTTGGGGGAAGTGATTGGGGGGACCACCAAGGAGAGGAGCTTTTCTTCAGAAGGCAGAGGCTCCTACTGTGTGCCAGGTACTATCAGCTGCTGCAAAGTACTGGCAGCGACATGAGCGCAGGGGCCATGTCTGTCTTGTTCACAATTAGGCCTCAGCACACGTTGCACAGCATATACAGTACTAGATACTCTGCAAGTATATTTCTAATCAATGAATAGACAAACAAAGATCAGTAAAATGCAGTTTCTGCACCCTAGGAAATCAGCGTAGGGACTGTTCTGTTACTTCAGAGCACTCCCTCTGGCAGGAGTTAATTTATGTCTTTTTAATTAAGGTCAACTTAACAGGCAGCTGTGTATAGTGATAAGAGCAAGCATTCTGGACTAAGGTGGCCTGGGTTCAATTCCTGGTGCTGCCACTTATCAACTCTGTGATCTCGGGCAAGTTTCTTACTCTCTTTGTGTCTTATTTCCCCTTCTGTGAAATAGGGAAACCTCAGAGTGTTGTCATGAGGATTAAAATAATTAAAATTTGTAAAGCACACAAGAGACTGCCTTGCACATACTATGCACTTTGACCATGTCAGGATTTGTTCAATATATAAAGGAAAGCTTGCTAAAAACTGGACTGATGTCCAACAAAAATCACTACCTAATGAGGTACTGAGCTGCCCATATCCAGCGGTGCTGGAGGATGCATCAGCTCTATCAGACCATTAATCATAACTATCATCTATTGAGCACTTGCTATTGTCCAGCACTGTGCTAAGCACTTTACATATATGTGCTAAGCACTTTACATATATTATCCTGTTTTGTCTTTACCATACTCTGTATTATTGTCAGCACTTGACACAGGAAACAGAGGCTGTGTGATATCCTGAGGTCCCTCGGTTTGGAGTGACAGATCGGGATTCAGTGGACTCCAGTGCACCCTGAGGCTGAAGTGAGTCATGCACAGAATTCAGAAAACACCTGAGTGTCTGAGGTCACACAGGGCATGGGAACCACAGGGAAAAGGCAGGTGAGCAATCTGTGGGCTGGAGGGAAGACTCCAGGGCCTGCCAGAGCCCAGGGCTCAGTGACAAGAAACCCTTTGTGTTGGTGCCCAAAGGCAGAGTAAGGGTGGGTGGGAGTGGGAAGGTGGAGGCAGCTTTTGCAGCAGTCAGTCAATCAATCAATCAACAAACCCACCCACCAAGCCAGAGACACACTGTATTTGGCAATGAAGGGAAGGGAGGTGTTGCAAGGTGGCCTTACATGCCCCGGGTGCAAGGCAGTGTTACAGCCAGTCAGGGCAGCTCTCTGAAGCAGGACAGTGTCTCTGGAGAAAGAAAGAGATGGGAAATCCTGGGGAAGGAGGGAACAGCAAGTAGATGGGATAGAAGATACAGGTGGGGGTTTTCCTTGGCAAAGAGAGGACAAAGCTTCCACAGCAGTAGCAGGATAGAGAAGGTGGATGCGGAGCTGTATTCAGAGGTGGGGATGAGTGTGAGGATCTGAGACCATCTGTTCAGGGGTGAGGGAGCGAGTTTGCCTTGAGAAAGGCAAAGCTTGGAATAAGCCTGAGTAGGGGGAGCTAGGACAGCAAGAGAGGCAGAGAAGTCCTACTGAGCTGCAGGAGGCCCTGTTGGTGACACCAGACAGGAAATCAGGCTGTTCCCAGGGCCACACAGTTCAGAACAGGAAGACAGTTTTGAGTACGGAGGGGCGGCAACTGCTAGGCCACATTCATTGCCACTTAGCCCCTGGGTTTCCCATGAAGACCCCAAGTTCTGGGGCTAAGGGAGCTGCCCCATCCCATTACCCTTAAGTGATTCTTCTGCCATGTCCAGGCTCCCAGAAACCCTCAGGGCTATGAGAGCCACTTTCCAACAGCACATGGAGCCCTCCTGCTGGCCCCCAAAAGGCTCCTGTGGCTTAAACGTTAGAGCACCTTCTACCCATCTCACACATCCTGTTCCTTCTGCACCCTGACTCTCTGGAAAACACCAGTGACCAAAAGCAGCATGGCTGGGATCAATGTGACACTTTGCCTCTGAGGCATCTTATTGCATAGACCTCTAAGCGGGCATCGGATGAGCATTGGGACTGCATTTTCCAGGTGGGAAAGCTGACCGTATCAGGTTCCGCATCATCTGGTAGGGGCAGCAGGCTTTCTGAGCAGCTGTCCTGCTATCAAGGCAAGAAGTGTCTGGTTCTGTGGTCTGAATATCCCCAATCCCCTACCCTGAGGTCACTCCCAGCATTAGCCTTCCCGTGGGGTGCCAAGTGGTACTGGGCAGGGATGGCAAACACTTGAAGCACACGCCTCAGCATGCCCTGATCTGGCAGCAAGGGCAGACATCAATAATCTATCATGCCATGTTTCTCAACACAGTGCTCCAGGCAGCATCAGTAAACAATTGCGGTGGGAATTCCAGGTGGTGAATCCTCTATGTCATGCAAACATAGGATCTGTAGCTCCAGTTCCTCCTCCCCTACTGTGTGTGAAGCGGGATGGCGCAGGTAAAACTGTGAAGGGTGAGGTGTGTCTTTGGCCTCTGAGCCCCTCTCCCCGCAGCCACCCTCCTATAGATCTCCAGAGGTGGGCTCTCCCACAGGGGGCTGTGCTCTGTCCCGCCCTCCTCCTCAGGGTCCGGAGGAGCTAGGCAGCTCATCTGATCACTACTTGGCAATAATTGCAAGAGCAATGGATTCTTATCACAGCCACCCCTCTGACGTCATCTCTCTCAGGCTGCTTTCTCCTAAGGGATACTAATGATGCTACCTGGGAACCCTTAGTCACAGGAGTAATGCTCAGAATGGAAGAAAGCCTGTATGTGAAAGATTTTTGAATTGCAATGATCTCTACCAACCTCAGAAAGTCTCACTTCTAATCTCTGGCACTAACCTTCCCAGATATTTTCACAGGGAACTTTTTGGGGACACCGTTTTTTAATTCTAATGGTGAAATGTTTAACTTGTAGAGGTATGTGTGGGCAAGCCAGGACCTGTGGGATTCTTCAAATATCCCCCCCCCCCGCCCATGTGGCAGCAGAATTTACATTTGTAGGGCACTTAAAGGTTAATAAAGGGCCTGGCACTTCTTCCAAGTTCGCTCTGTTACTATTTTTGTGGCATCAGCTTACTGTTCCGGTGAGGTTTTGTAATTTTCCTACCTGGTAGATGCTGCAAATCTCTCTTCTCTCTTTTTCTCTCTGTCTCTGCCTCCCCCTGCTTCCGTCAGGGATTGCGATGTGGGGTGGCTGGGTGCACAGGGGCTGGTGGGTAGAAGTGCAGTCCAGGCTGAACATCCCCCAGGACTGGGAACGTCACTCCCATTTCTGTCACCAGGGCAGAGAGAACAGCCAGGCTGAACTGAGGGTTATTTTTAATCCCAAAGTTGCAGCATTTGAGAATAAACAGCCTTGGCCCTGGGAGGACCTGCCAAATGAGCGTGGGCCAGAGGAAGTGTCAGAATGTGGCCCCTCGAGAAAACAGAGCCGGGCAGCTCTGGTTTTTTACACAAGCTGACTTGCTGCGTGCACCCTGCATGCCACAGGGTCCTGTGAGGACGGGGCGGGAGCCCCACACCATGACCTTTAAAACCAGTCTGAGCCTAACCTGAGATGGAGCCAGGCAGTCCCTGGGGGCCAGGGGAGGCGACTTTGCAAGGGCTTCCCTTCCCAACTTCTTTCCTTTCTTTATCTTCTGTAACACAAATAATCCATATTCATTGTAGAAAAATCAGAAAATTGAGACAAGCAAAAAGGGAAAAAAATTCCCTATAATTCCCCTGCCCCTCTCCCCCTGTGGATGGGCACATGTTAATATTTGGTGGGTATTTTTTCTTGACTTTTTCTATACATATTTACATATATTTATTTTTTCAAAACAAGGAATCCCACCCAAGTCCTGGCACTGAGGGAACCAGGACGGTCACTTATCCAGGCAGGGCCTCCACTTTAGATGATGAATGTTGTCTCCAGATGAGGTTCTACAGCTCTGTGGCAGGGGTTAGTTAAGACATGACAGGGAACATATTCAGCACAGCTCCTGGGCTCTGTGTATTGCCCGGCAGTGTTCAGTAAAAGCAACTTTCTTCTCCATCCTCACCTGCCCCAGCAGGAATCATTTTGCCTGTGTCAGGCTTTGTTTCAAGGGTCACCTGATTCAGACTGGTTAAGAAGACAGCCTCTGGAGTCAGGAAGCTTGGGTTCAAATCCTTGCTCTGCCTGTATACAACTGTGTGGAGTTGGGCAAGCGGCTTAACCTGTTTGTGTCATATTTCTTCGTTTGTAAAACAGGGATGAAGATAAGATACACATCACGGGCTTGGTGTGAGAATTCAGTGATATAATATAGGTGGAGTGTGCTTGGAAGAGTGCCTAGCACATAGCAAGTGTTCAATAAATATTCTGCCATTATTATTACTTTTTTCAACTCTTGTAAAGCATCTCCTGTGTTTCAGACACTTGCCTAGCTTCCTGAATGATTTAAGGTAAATTAATTAACTTATTCGTTTCTCATTTCATTCAGATAGCTGCTCAAGGCAATTGGGGAATGAGATGGGGAATAATTTCAGATGCTTGGATATCAGAAGACAATATATTTACATTATGGAGTCATTGGAGATCATTAACAAATTGGAAAAAATGTTAAAAGACATGTTGCTGACCACTCTAATTGTTGAAGGTGGATCATGGGTACACGGGGGTTCAACATGCTATTCATGCTACTTTTGTGTATGAAACCT
This sequence comes from Galeopterus variegatus, assembly GCF_000696425.1. Taxonomy (NCBI): domain Eukaryota; kingdom Metazoa; phylum Chordata; class Mammalia; order Dermoptera; family Cynocephalidae; genus Galeopterus; species Galeopterus variegatus. The sequence goes on along the minus strand of NW_007729080.1, from coordinate 88,072 downwards.
CCATTAACAAAAAGTTTACATACATGTACATGTGTGTGTCCTGAAAAAACCTACATCACTCTTTTACTTTCATACTTTTTCTGAATTTTTTAAATGTATATTTTATACAATGCTCATGAATCTTTTTTGTTAATCAAGACAATAAAACTATTACAAAACCATTAAAAATGCATCCCCCTTGAAACACACTGGTGTTGAGAGAAGCCTCGGCTGGTAGGTCTATAACCTGGTTTTCACTCTGGCAGTCACATTCCATTGCACTGATGACATCTCAGCTGACAGGTGACGGGACAGAGGGCAGATACACTCATTGGAACCTGGTGCCCCTCTTCCTTTGCCATCCCTCCCAGTACTGGCTTCCAGCCCTTATTTTGGGTCATGCTTGTCCTATCTATGTCAATGCCCAGCACTCGGTGTACTTCATTAAAACTCTGAGAGCAGAAGTGGTGGAGATTAGAGACATTCATGCAGATCAATCATAGAACTTTCTGCCTCAAGCTTAGGGGTCCCTTATGTCTGTCTTCTCCCTCTTTCAGGCCAGCCAGCTTGCTGCTCACCACTGCTTTCTCTCTGGTCCTGGCAATCCCTCCAGACTTTTGACAATAACACAGATGCCACGTCCTTGTTGCTACATAGGACCGAGTTTACCTTGCTTTTTGGGATTGATCATCCAGATGTTTGGGTTAGTTTTGTTGCTACCACCATTACTGTTATGAATAATCATAGCTTCCAATTATTGAATGATTATTGGGTGCCCTATGCCGTACATCAGTAGACATGGTCTCATTTAATCCACAGAACAGCCCATGAGGTAAGTACTACTATTATCCCATTTTACAGATGATGAAACTTACAAACGTTGATTGTTAGTCACAGGGCTAATAAATGGAAATTTAAACTCCAGTCTTTCTGATTTCAAAGCTCACGATCTTAACACTATGCTAATTAGAGATTCTTTTCTCATCCCTGGAAAGAGGAGGAGGGGTGTAAAAGAATGGCTAACTTTCACTAGACCTACGGTTTTATTGTTTTGTGGGCGTACTGTAAATGAACTACCATAGCGTGGACACCTTTGTCGTCTGGGCTACGGTGTCCCATAAAATGGCTCTAAGGGCTGTGTGTGTGTAAGTGTGCTCCTACCTGTAGAGGTAGAGGACTGTCAGGTAAGACGGCGACTCTGGAATTCAGCATACCTGGGTTCTGCCTCAGATCTGACGTTCATCAGCTTCTTATCTTAAGCAACTCACTTCTCTTTGAGCCTCCTTTTCCTCGTCTGCAAAACAGGGATAAGCAAAACCTAGGTCACAGTTAAGCAAGTTAAATGAGATCAACGGAAAGCGTCCAGAAAAGTGCCTAAGCAACGCAGGCCGTCGCATGCGCAAGGGCGGGGGCGTCCGGCGACATCGCTGCGGTGCGGTGCTGCCCCGCAGCTGGTCGGCCTCCCCAGCCCCTCGAGGAGGGTGCGGCTGTGCCCCGCACACACTGCTTTCTCCTTTCCTCTCCTTTTTTCCCTTTCCCACCCCCGCACCCTCTCCGCCTAAGCAAGATCCACCCCCAGCCCTCGCTGCCTTCCTTGCCCGCCACACAGGCCACAGCCACGCAGGGCATGGCCGCAGGTGATCTGCAAGTCCCGGAGGGGCTTCTGGACTGTAGAGTTGGCACCTCTGCTGTGAACCTACTCTTAGAAATCCAGGACACCAAATGCGTTGCCGTCCCCTCTCCCTCCACAGACAGACACAAAGACATACGCAGACAAAAACACACACACATAGACATGACGACACAGAAACACAGATATGTCCACACAGAAACACACACAGGCATGTAGAGACACAGAAACCCAGAGACATGCAGATACACAGAGACTCACAGACGCAGAGACAGACATAGGGACACACATAGACATACACAGACACATGGAGACACGTACATAGGCACACAGACGCGTAGAGACACACAGACATGCAGATACACATAGACACATACAGAGACAGACACACATAGTCATACAGACACAGACAGAAACACGTAGAGACACACAGAGACATGCAGATATACAGAGACACACACACATAGACACAGATACCATGGATACACATGGACACACACACACACACTCACTGGCTCCTTCCCACCCCCACCCCAACCAGCAGCCCCACCCCTGAGGTACTAACTCTTTGTTCTGGTAAGTGTAGGTGAGGTTCCAGAGATATCTCCCAGTGAGCTTCTTCTGAGGCACTTCCAGCTGAACGTCCGGCTCTGGGCAAGTGTCCAGGGCCCGCAGGCCGTGAGTCACGCAGAGGAAAGTTCTGGGCCCCAAGTTGCATTTCTAGATCGCCAGTCTTTCTAATGCACAGGCTGCCCTTGAGGCAGCAAAGGTTCCCACAGAAACCCCATTCGGTGTGGATTTAATCACAGGGTGTTTTAAAAGCCTCATCTGGAGGCCATTTGGAATTTAAATAACCAGAGGATATTATAACAGAGGATATTTTTTACCAGACGGGCTTGGAATAGTTATATTGTGTCAGTTATTCAACCATTTTTAAGGGATAAAAAAACTAAGACCTGTTTTACCCAATATGCTAGAAAAATTTTCTTTAGGCTTTGGTCATTTTTACTGTAACTTGGTATAAATTGTTCCACAACACTTGGAACAAGAAATGAAATATTTCATGAATTTTCTAAATCAAATTACTTAGACTTCACCTACCAGAACCTCAGAAAATTCAATCCCAGCCCCTTCCTCTCGTCCATGCAGAACTCTGAGGCCTCAGGATCCCAGAACTTCGGGGGAGGGCATCAGGTCTGTGATGGTCACTGCTACGTTGCTCATTGTCCAAGCCCACGTGGACCAGTTAAAGTCTATTGCTGCTGCTCACAGAATCCTCTCCAAAGCAAAGGCCACTGTGCAAGTGGTCAGTCCCGGAAGCCCCCGTCTCCTTAGCCACTCCTCAAAGTCCCTGCCACCTCCAGGGTGCTGGGTAAGAGGCCCAGCATACAAGGGTCCTGCCAACCCTTCAATGACCTCCTCTCTCCAGCTGTCTGCATCTCTAACAATTAGTGTTAGGTCTCCAGATCCTTAGAAAATCAAAGAAAGGCCTTTAAGTTTTCCCTGGGGCAAGAAAAGCCCAGCTCTCAAGACACAAAGGCCTCTGGAGAGGAAGAGGGAAAAATACCTCACATTCTTTTCCAGTGAGCCTGCAGAAGAAAGCCAGACATGGTTAATTTCTCAATCACAGTAGCCAGTCTCTTAGTCAATAATTACCTGATTTACTTAGTCATCCACACTCTTTGGGGAACAGATATAGCTGTTGTCCAAGAACAAAACAAAACAAAAAACCTTTGAATAAAGGTTATGAAATCTCTTGGCTTCTGTAATTTTCAGAGTCTCTCTCGAGTACTCCTGTTTGGACAGAGATGGGTTCAATCCCACGCAAAGACCGGTTAGTAGCTTGGTGTCTGATTGCTTGGTCTGGTCATTTGTCTTCCTGGAAGAGATGCACCCCTATTTAAGGACTAATGAGGTTAAGATAGGAAGTGACTGTAACTCAAGTAAAACATAGGCCGGCTCCAGCTCACACTCAACCATCGCACAGGCGGTAGAGCTTGAGGTTAGAAGGAATGGCCATCGAATCAAACCAGAGCTTGAGTTCTGGCTCCATCACTTTTTAGCTGTGTGACTTCAGGCAAGTTATTTTACCTCTCTGGGCCTCAATTTCTTCATTTCTAGAATGTCAATGATAAATTGTCTCATAGGATTATGTGAAAGTTAAGTGACAGGCAAGATTATGGTGTAAATTGACGCTGTGAGGATTACCCTCTGGTCCAAACACAAAGCAGTGATATATGTATATAGAAAGAGAAAATTAAAATGATGTAGCCACATTTAAAAAACGGTATTAGCATCTGAGGACAAGGCTGGGGTGTGTTCTATATACCTCCTCTGAGGGTCCCTAGTGGGACTGAGTCGTATTTGCCCATGGTGGTGATCAGCTTTCTCTTTGTCCCTTTTCCATTCTTTCCAGCCCCCTACGCCACTCCTATTCCTTGAATCATTTCCTAAAATAAACAAGCTGCAGACAAGCCCTTATATCAGAGTCTGCTTTGGGAGTAGTGGGTGGGGGAGTCTAGGCTAAGACAGCTGGGAAGGAAGAAAAAAATGAAAGCCAAGGGGTGTTAAATATAAAACAAAATATGGCAGAAATAAGATATATGTCATTATAATAAATGTAAACACATTACCTATTAAAAGACAGACTATCAGATTATATAAAACAAATGAACATAGTTTGCAAAAGATACACCTAAAGCAAACCCACAAAGATTGAAAAGAAAAAGTTAGAAAAAGATACACCAGTTCAGTGCTAACCAAAAAAAATATTGTTATGGGTTAAGTTGTGTCCCCCCAAAAGATATGTTGAAGTCTTAACCCCCAGTACCCCATGATGTGACCTTTAGAAAACAGAGAGTCTCAATGACGGAATGTTCTTTTCAATAACTGTATTTTTGGATAGCAAAACACGATTTAGGAACTATGCAAAATCCTCAAGAGAACTCAATCAATGCTTTTTAGATTGGTAAGGCGATCACTTGACATAACTTGTTAAAAAAGAAGCCAGGAAATCACCAGTAGTAGTTTGTTAGGAGTACTGTATTTGAGTTTTCCACTTATATTATTAAAAGTTTATATGTTCAAGTTGGCACCAGAAGTTTGTTTAATCTTATTTGGGAAGAGAAAAAAATAAAGCCTACTTTTCGGGGCCGACTTCTATTTCAGGCATATGTGTTAATCTGTAAAAGGAAATTAGAAGACAGTCTCCTTCCCTGACCTTCCCAGTCAGGCAAGCCCACCCGTGCAGAAGACAGCAGCTTTCACTTAAACTTGCTTTTGTTTGTGCCCTTTGGATGGGCCTGCTCTCGATGTTCAGGAGTCTGAGCACCTTGGGGAAATGAGGTAGCTTAGATGCTGTTGCCTTCCCTGATATATGAGCAGTCAATTGCCTGACTCTTCCCAAGAAAAGTGGCTAAGGATGCTGGGCAGCTCCCGGGCACCAGGTCTCAAGAGGGGTTGGTTCTGTCCTCAGAGTAAAGCCCAGCATATGCAGCTCCTTGTCCTTATCGTTTACCTCTCCGATGCCTCTTGGAGTAGGGAGAGAGTGTTCTGTTGCCCCCTTTAGACAAGTGAGGAGACTGTCATCTCAGATCAATGACAGGAAAGGAGATCTGTCCTTTGGGCTCTTGCTCACTGATGAGGGAGGAAGACTTGTGGGAAAGGTTGCTGGTTCTCAGGGCCCCCTCCTCTTGTCTCCCCTCTCTGAGCAAACCTGCTTCTCTGTGAGCTAAATGAACATAATCCATCCAACCCTCTTCACTCCCAGATACCGGCGACAGTCAATGCACCTTCCTGACAGCCGTGCAATGAACACACACATAACACAGAACACCCATCCACGCCACACATGTCTCTTGAGTGTCCACTATGGACTTGGTACTGTGCTTGGTACTTGGGATCCGTGATGCAGGAGGCAGACACAACTACTACTGAAAGCCAAGGTTGGATCTGCTACTGCTGTAGAAGGACATGCATTTCTATGGGGAGCAGGGCCGTGGTAAGCAGCAAGGAATGTGACGACCTTCTGGCTGGCTGTGATAAGCAGCAGAACTGATTTCCTCTGGCTGTGGCTTCAAAAGGCAAAGCCCAGCACAGCAGAGAACGTCTGCTAAAACCATGGTCTGAAAGATGTACTATGCCACAGGAGAATGCGTGGTTTCTTTCCTCGTTCAGGAGGTCCCCGGGCACCGAAGAAGGCAAGGCTCCTGGACATCACTTTCCTCTGCGGGCCGTGAGACAGTCAGCTGTCTGCTGAGGCTCTGTTGGGGACCTCTAGAAGCAACCTTCCCACCCTCATCCCCCACCAGCTGCCAGCTTTCTTTGAACTGTAGATCTCTCTGTGACTGAGATGACAGTGTAAAATATCCAAGGTTTCCCACTAGTTTTTTTTTTTTTAAGCAGTCCTACAGACTTTTTAAAGTGCTACTTTGCACATTAGGCAATCATCACTTTCAGCCTCTCAGCAGAATGTCCCAAGCACATCCTCTTGAGTCCTTGGGCAGGAATGCAGAAGTCTCCATTTTGGGGAAATACAGAACTGTCACCCTCCCCTGTTAATTTTGCTGATAAAAGCTGTACATAGCTAGATCTTAGGGTAAGGGACTGTGACGCAGACTTTTCTTTTATGGTATCTATTAAAGAAAATTACCTTTACAAATTCACGTGAATGACAAAGCAAGCTCTTCCTGGTGAAATGCTTTTCCTTCTCCAGCTCATCTCCAGTCACACTGCCCCACATGGGGTCTGTGCAGAGACTTGGCAAGGTGGTAAAATGACTTCATCAGTTTGTTTGTTTTGGGCAGTGGAAGGTTGTTTCAGTTGAGTTTAGAAGGTAATCATAACGAGATAAACTAGGACCATTGGGAAAACTGCCCTGGTAAGCAGGAGTGAACTGTCATGGTTTGAACTCATTTGTATTAATGCTGATACCACAGATGCCCCTCTCCTCAGTAGTTCATGAAATTCTGACACATAAGTGGAAGACCTCAGGGTTACTGCAAACCCCTGGTTACACCTCTGCAGGGTGTGAATAAGAGCCCCTCCACAGGATGCTCAGGAGACCCAAGTAGGAGGGAGCTCTGGATGACTTCAGGCGCTGAGCGTCCTCCAAGCCTCTCTCATGCTGTTCCCATCTTCTAGGACATCACCCTTCTCCTCTTCCCACTTGGCCAAAGTGTAGTCCTTCTCAAGGGTCAGCTAAGGCCCTGAAAACTCACCTTGGAATCAGTATCGGGAAAGACCTTAAATGTCACCTAGTTCTATGATCTACTCTTCTCTAAAATTGAATTCATTCTATAATTTCTAGCCAGAGTTTGAACACCATTGGTGACTGGGGACTTACAGTATCCTTGAGATAACCCATTCTGCCTCCATATGACTTTATTTTTATTACTATTAATAATATTTTATTGATATTAATATTTTGTTAAAAATAATATTATTTTATTAATATTAATATTTGTTATATTAATGGCTTTTAAATATTATTGATACTAATATTTTAAATTAATATTAGTTTAGTAATATTAACTACTATTTATTGCATGTCAACTTATACATGACAAATGTCACATGAATGTAATTCTCACAACAGCCTATGAGAGAAGTGTCTCTAATATCTTATCCCATTTTTCATAAGAAGAGATCAAGTATGAGGGAGACTTAATGTCCTACCCAAGGGCATAGAGCTAGGAAGTGGCAGAGCCTGGATGTCTAACTCCAAATACCGTACCCTTTGCCATTACACCCTCGAGGATTTCCTGAGATACAGAAATTTCTCACTGTGTCATAGATGCACTGAAGGTAGAGTTGAAGAGTTGTGTACAGACGTGAAATGTCTTAGAATTCCCAGTGCTTAGAGTCTGTCCTACATACAATCTAACATGTAATAGCCGAAACTTGCAATCTTTTGTTGGTCACCATTTCAATAATTGTTTCACTATCCAATGAAACTCTAAGTTCCTGGAAGGCGGGACCATGCCCTATGCTTATTTTGTGTATCTAATTTCAAGAGTTTTTGTATTCATTTCAGAATCCAGTGCAGATAGCACTGAGCACACACCAAGTGCTGAGCACACCCTCTGACCGACTGAGCAGGGGTGGAGAGAGTATCGGACTACGAGGCAGGAGCCCTGGATTCTGGTAACGGTTCTGCCACTACCGGACCAGTCCTTCTCCCCTCTCTGGCCTCAGTTTCCCCATGTGAACTGGATGATGAGTGCCACGACCACCCTTCGACACTGGCCAACTAAATGCTGGAGCTCTCCCAGGTCACAGGACTAGTGGCAAAGCCAGAGAGAACTAGCCCATTACTCAGGCTGAATCATGCCCTCTGGCGCCTACCCAGGGAGCAGCAACAGTCCCCCAGAACACACAGCTGGGACAGCTTCGGGGCATGAACTAAGTTCTGTAGGCACCCCTGGTCTGTTGATCCCTTGTGCTCCTTAGAGCAGCAACAAGCAGAAGTCCTGCATGATTCAGTCTTCCAGTCTCTAACTTCTCAGGAAGCTTCTCAATGTTTAGCAAAAGGTTTTCACACAATATCAATGAGAGACAACAGAAGCTCCCGAAATTTTGGGTGGAAATCCCTTACCAGCTAATTTACAAGGTATTAAGGAAGCTGGTCTAGGTTCAGCCTTCACCACTGTGTTGTAGGCAATTTTCCATTCATTTGTTCATTTATTTTACATACATTTTTTAGCGTGTGGCCCGTCATGTCCTACGCACTGTGGTGGGTGGGGTAGATACCACAACGAACAAAACTGGACACAGTTCCTGTCCTCAAGAGGCTTATAGTCTTGTTGGAGGGGGAGATATTAAGCAAACGATTACAAAACACTCTGATTAAAATGCGTGATAAGTGTCATAAAGAAAAAGTACATAGAGTGCTAACAGAGAGGCCTAACTTAACCTGAGATTGGAGTAGGATCAGGGAGGGCTTCCTGGAGGAAGTGGCATTTAAACTAAAATGTGAGATATCCAGAGATGCGGACATGGTAGGGTTTGGGGAATGGTCTGATCTATAATACGCTATGGTAGATAGGGATCAGATTCCTAGTCTTTGCTCTGTCTCTTGTTGGCTATGAAACTTTATGTGTTATCTACTTTCTGTGGGCCTAAGGTTTGGTTTTTTTGTATTTACTTTTTTTGTTTGTTTGTTTGTTTGTTTTTCCCCTCTGTAAAATGAAGATCTAATTCAAGAAAATGTTGTGATGCTCAGATGAAAGCAATGGCTAAGATATCACCCTGAAGACTGTAATTCTGCACAAATAAGTATAAGGAATCCTTATTTATCACTGATTCTTCCCCTTGATATTCACTACATCTGTGAAAGTGAGATTGTCTGAGGGAGAACTTTATTTGACATTTAGAAAAATGAGTGGAATGGGTTTTCCTTATTTGGATTCTCCACTTTATATGCAATAAAGTTATGTACAGACACATGAGGGGGGATTCAGAGGGATTGGAAAACCTGGTCCCAGATGACCTTTGAAGGAAAAAGCCAACAGACGTGTGAGGGGAGAACGGGGCTTATTAAATGAACCTCTCGGACAGTCCTTCCCCCTTCTTTTCCAGATGCTCCTCCAAATGCTTTGCCAAGAATTCTAATGAGAAACAGATTCCCTTGCTCGCTCTGTCCTTCACCTGCAGGTTTCTAAGCAGAGATATCGCTGTCTACTTCTGCCGGGAGTCCAAGAGTGGTTTGTTTTAAATTCTCCCCCGTAGGAATCAGGGCTTTGAATGTTAGAGAAAACATTTCAGATTTCCCTTCTTTTATACTTCAGCCAAAAAGCACGGGGTCAAAATATGAAAGGGAGAAAACACAGGACCTTTCGTTGGAGGGTTGGGGCTAATTATCCACTGAAAGCCATAGTAGTTAATTAGCAGAGCCCTTAAGATGAAAGAAAGCAGAGGGATCCCAGTTTGCCAGAGAAATGTTTACTCTGTCGTGGGAGTGTTCGTGTTTGTGGTCACCGCCCACCCAGCCACAGACTCCAGTGTGGGTCAATGAATCTATTGTAAAGCAAAGAAAGCCAAGGCAAGACCTTGGCCAGAAAAAATGTAAAAGTGGGTTTTGTCCCTTTAACGTGAAACGGAGGTTATAAAAGAGATTTGCCAACTTCTACCATCTTGGATCTGGAAATGTCATGAATTTTCATAGCTGCATGGGGTTCTAAGACAAACACGGTCTCCGTTCTTGCCTTTATGGCCAGAAATTCAGCCTGCCATTGTGTTCCCTGGGCATCTGCCTTGTTTGTTTGCTCTGTTTCCCCACGGTCTTCCCCTGCTTCTCCTGAAGGGGGGAGGGACAGTGGAGGCACTCCAAGGGGCTCCCTCCAACAACCCAGCACAGACCCCCAACTTTCTCACTCTGGGTTTACATAGGACTGTGGAAAGATCATTGTTTTCTATTTCTCATGTCATTTTGTCAAAAAAAAAATCTTAATTTTTAAAAAGTTTCCCTTCTTACAAGCAATCAGCATGGAGATTTGCTCAAAAACGTTTTGGGCTGTATCATTGTCTAGGTGGTTGGAAAAAACAGTTCTTTACTTCCCCTTGGCTCTGCCATCCCAACATCTACTCCCCCAGCACCACACTCCTTTCAAAGAGAGTGATTTGCTCTTTGGGCCCAGTTTCATCAACAGCTAAGTTTGCCAAGACAAGCTCTTTACCTGGGAAGACTCTCTGTAAAGCCTGGTGTTCATTCACATAGTGTCTCATGTGCCAGATGAATGCTCAGAGGTTAGACACCAATTGTAATACAGTTACATGAAGAAAAAAAAAAAAGCTAGAAGCAAAACTGGATATTTCATGTGTTCAAAAGTATGGAACCCAAATATCACACCAAAAATAAAAATGCTTGCTTAATGAAAGAAAGGTTATGAAGAAATATTCAAAAAATGCACTGTGGCCGTGAGGTATGATGGCATGAGAATGGGCTTTGGGGCCAAGCCACCTGCCTCCATGGATGTTTTCAGCAAATCACTGAATGTCCTTAAGCCTCAATGTCCTCATCAGGAAATGGGAATAATGCTTCTCTTCTCTGAGGGTTCTTGCAAGGGTTAAATGAGGTGATGTACATGAAAATTTTAGCATGGTACTAGTCGTGCAAAAACTTTCCTTAGCCTTACGTTGGGCTACTGTTCTGCATTTTCTAAATTTTCCACGATGCATTTTACCCTTATAATGGGAAACACTAAGCTTAAAATAATTACAACATAAGGTTCATGTTACAGGGATGTTTCAGACAAGGTAATGTTACAGAAATTGGATGTCACATTGAGATGGGAAAACTTCTAAAGACATCCTAAAGCTTTAGTAATAACTGGGCCAAAAACGCAATCATTTTAGCCTGTCAATAACTCTGCCTCAGACCTCAGTCTGCCATTTTAAAAAGAAGGTTCCATGTCTTGGTAACTAAGCTACTAGCACATTTCAGCAATGCTCTGGCCTCCCACAGTGATGCAAGGAACTTTGCTTTCTGCTTTGAAAGATGTCCCAGCAGGCCAAATCTCTCCAAGAAATGAGAATTCTCTCATCAAATTTTTTCATTAGCATCCTTTTGTAACCCATTAAGACCTTAACAACAGCTTTGAGGAGTCCCACCTGTTTTCCATCAGGATTTCAACCTTGAGCCAGCACAAACATGTGTGATAAGTTGATGCTAAAATACCATGACACACTCCTTGGATTTACTAGCATTTAATAAGTGAAGGAGAAAGCTTTGCCTTTTATAGCCCTGAGCCTCCCAGGCCTAAAACAGATGTAGCAGTTGCTTCCTGCTCAGCATTCATTACCCATTGCTCCCAAATCTGAGTAACAGGCACCTAGGATCATTGTGCTGTGAGGATAGGAGGACCCCTCCTTTTAGGAGTGGCAGATCCAGTGTTTTAACCTGACTGTAGCTTAGCATCAAATTGGGAGCTTTTAAAAAATAGCAAGGGTCAGGCCCCAACTCCAGAGATTCAGATTTAGTTGGTCTGGAGGGAACCCAGGTAGCCATAATTTTTAACCCCTTCCCCACAGGTTATCTGCAGACAAGACCGATATCTGCTAAAAGAGAGTTGGTCCATAAGCAGCATAGTGTAACAGGAAGAACATGGACTTTGGAGATAGAAAGTAATAGATTTGAGTTCACCATCTGAAAAGGATAAGCTGTGTTCTCTTAGATAAATTTCTATCTTTCTTTCTTTTTTTTTTTTAAAGATGACCGGTAAGGGGATCTTAACCCTTGACTTGGTGTTGTCAGCACCACGCTCACCCAGTGAGCTAACCGGCCATCCCTATATGGGATCCAAACCCATGGCCTTGGTGTTATCAGCACCGCACTCTCCCGAGTGAGCCACGGGCTGGCCCTCTTAGATAAATTTCTTAAATTCGTTGAGCCCTAGTTTCTTCATTTGTAAAACGAGGTTAATAATATCTCTCATAAGGCAAATAATGAGAGTTTGTTATATGGATTCCTCTGGTGCCATCTTAAGACTGATAAGGATCTCAAGTTACCTTCAGTTGTCAACCTTTATCTTTCCTGGTTGAGGGAAGGAGGGACACCTAAATTTATGCCTTGCCTTTAGGCAAATAAGGGGATAGCAGAAAGCTCTTTTGTGTGTCTGCTTCTTTTCACTTGCCTTCAGTTCAAAATAATCCTTCTGCTGAAGTGCCATATTTTGGGGTGGCATATTCTGGTCTTTTACACTAAAGTAATTAAGACAGAGTGGGACTGGTGAATGGAATAGAGAAGAAAGCCTAGACATAGACCCACAAATACACGATCAATCAATTTTTGACAAAGGTGGGATAGCAATTCAATGAAGAAAGGACAGTCTTCTCAGAAAATTGTGCTGAAACAATTGGGTATCCATATACAAAAACAACAAAAAAACCTTGACCTTTGACCCATATTCCATACCTTATGCAAAAATTCACTCAAAATGCATCATAGACCTAAAAGTAAAACCTAGTACTATAAAACTACTAGAAGATAACATAAAAGAAAATCTTTGTGATGTTGGATTAAACAAAATTTTCTTAGATATGATGATACCAAAAACACAATCCATAAAAGAAAATTGATAAATCGGATTTTATCAAAATTAAAGCCACCTTCTCTGCAAATGACACTGCTAAGAAAATGAAAGGACAAGCCACAGACTAGGGAACATATTTGCAAACCATATATTTGACAAAGAACTTATATTAAGAATATACAAAGAACTCTCAAAACTCAATAATAAACAACCCAATTTTTAAAATGGGCAAAAGATTTGAATAGGCAGTGTACCAAAGAACACACATAGATGGCAAATAAGCATATGAAAATATGCTCAGCATCATTAGTAATTAGGGAAACACAAAATAAAACCACTATACGCCTATTAGAATGTATAAAATCTAAGGGAAAAAAAAAAAGACAGTATCAAGTGCTGGTGAAGATGGGAAGCAGCTACAACTCTCATACATTACTGATGTAATATAAAATGGTACAGCCACTTTTTTGGAAAACCATTTGGTAGTTCCTTATAAAGTTAAATGTGTACTTATCATATGACCCAACAATCCCATTTCCAGGTAATTATCCAAATAAATGGATGTTTATTTTCATACAAAAGCCTGTACACAAATATTGATAGTGATTTTATTCAAAATCAGCATATGCAGAACAATCCAATGTCTATCAACTGGTGAACAAATAAACTGTAGTATATCAAGGCAATGGAATGCTACTCACCAATAAAAAGGAAAAAAACTGAAACAGGTAACAACACGGATACATCTCAGGTGCCTTTTACTAAGTGAGAAAAGCCAGACACAACAGGCTACCATCTGTATGCTTCTACTTGTGTGACATCTGTAAAAAGGAGAACTTTAGGGACAAAGAATAGATCAGTGGTTGCCAAGGGCTAGAAGTGGGGGGAAAGGATGACTACAGAGGGGCACAAGGGACGTTTTTAGGGTAATGGAATTGTTCTGTATCTTGACTGTGATGGTGATTATAAAAATGTATGGATTTGTGAAAACTCATAGAATTGTACATCAAAAAGTATGAGTTTTGCTATATATGTAAATTATGGCTCAATGAAAAATAAAACTGATGGGGCATCTCTGACTTGAAGAAATTTCCACGTAGATTGGCTTAATCCAAATGTAGCAGTGACAAGTGAGTGGTGGTTGGTCCCAAGGTCAATCACAAAGTTAAGGGAACTGTGTTGAGTGAATTAGACCAGGAGTTCCAAATCCAGGTCACCGGAACCCTGGGGATTTATCTGGAAAGTTAGTGAATGGAAACATGAAGTTATTTTCCACACTTCAAGAAAAAGTCTGAGGAAAATCATGTTTTATCTAAGATAAAGTTGCCCAGACAGGCTGAGTCAAATCTCAAATTCTTTTCCTTCTGGCTGAAATTCCCTTTTCTGCTGATTATATCTAATTCATAGGGAATTAAAAAAGACAACATGCAGCTTGGTGGATAAAAGTTCTTCATGAGAAGAGACCCAGGGGGAAAAATTATAGAAAGGCTTTTTGGTGGTGAAAAGTTTGTGAATGGCCAGACTAAGCCATACATTTGAGGAAGAAGAAGGAACACTCCTTTGGGAAGGTCTGAAAACCCAAACAAGTTTTTACTTGCCCAAGATAGCTTAGGAGTCATTCTATCTAAGGTTGGGGATGGCCTCTCCCATCTCCACTCCAGTCTCTTCAGGCCTGCAGGAGCTCCAAACTTACCTGTATGTAAACTGAGACAGGTAAAATTCAAACCCCTGAGTTCTGATCATCTCCATATCTAGAGCACCTTTTCCCTCTAGGCTACGAGACTCTTAATGAAAATACGTACATTTTTAGTGCTAAAACTGAGTCTTTTTGTTGACAATTAGCATATATCAATTTTACGATTGTTTACCATAACAAAAAAAGTGAGGGTTTTGCACCAACCAACTCTAGAAAATGTGACACTGAGCCCTGGTGGCGGTGAGAAGATGCAGGAGATTATAAAAGCAACCTTAGACCCACCCGTACTCAGGCCAATTAATGTGCCTACTTCTGCTCAGCTTGCATGGAGCTCAAGGGAGCTTAACAGGATCAGGAGTAAATACCTTGTTGTTATTTTTAACATAGCTCAACTCACTTGTAAATCTCTCCATTGTTCCTGCCAGTTACCTCTTCCTAAAGGGAGGCATCCAACCTTAGAGATGTAACAGGTGGAACTAGACAATAATTTGTCTGAGGTCTTATCCAGTAGTGGCCCACAGAGTTTGGAACCTAAAAAAGAGATTCATGGCATAGTGGGAAGTTTAGGGGCTTTAAAACCAGATAGACCTATGAATCTTGATTTTGCCACTTAAGAGTCTTGGTCAAGTTATCTTGCCCCTTTGAATCTGTTTCAAACAAGGGTATTACCTACCTCAAAATTACTTTAAAGAACAGAGATAATGAATAGAGAGCCCCTGATATGGAATCACGGAACTTACCACCAGTGAGATGCTCAATAAGTGTTGGCCCCACACCCACACATATATGTATACTCATATACATAATATTTGAAATTTAATTAATACTTAGAAGAAAAATAAGATGTACACTCTTTGACTTTTGAATATTTCTGAGATTGGGTTGTGTCTTTCATAATTTGCTGGCAGCAAAGGGAGGAGTGAGTTGTGATACGATTGTCATTACTGGGCTGTGCAAACTTAGCTACGTCTTTCCAAGTAGATCACAGAATTCGGAGTTGGGAGATGCTGCTGCTGCTAATTCGTGCCTTGTGGTAGATTGTCCCCAGACAACTACACATCCATCTGTCAAAAGTGTCTGGCTGACTTTCAAATTTCCAGTGACATGTAATTCAATTACAGAGAAAATGAAACCATGAGTTTAACCAAATAGTAAACGAACACAAAACCCACCATATAAACTGGCACTACTAAGTATGCTCAGGAGGTCAAGTTCATGGGCACAGGCTCCACAAATCTACATTTCTCTGATGGTATTTGCCTCAACTGGGAAGAATCTTTAGACACTGAATGTGAAGAAAACTTAATGAATTGACTTTAGATGGTGATATCAAAAGAAGAAAATGGTATGTGATTGCATGGATAGATAAATGTGCCCTATTATTAGTTTTTAAAAATTGTATAATTTGATATGACATTTCTTTTTTCTGAAAATCGATATTAAATCGACGGTGCATCTTATAACTGATCGCATCTTATAATGTATTAAATATAGTAACACTAAACCACTTCTCCCAACCCTGGCTAATACCACACATGCTCATGTTCATGTTTCTGTGACATTAGCTAACTAGGCTGATTCAAAATTAGCAGTGGCAGGCAAAATATATGACCAACGCACTTCATTAATGTGATTAGAAAAACAAAAATCAAGACTGCAGCAAAAGGCCGTTTTTTTTTTTTTTCCTTTTTGTCTTTTTTCGTGTCCGGCAACGGACCGCAACCCTCAGTGTCGCGCCCGTACCGGACCGGGACCAGCAACGGGATCGCAACCCTTGGTGCTGCGCCCACCCCTCGCTCAGCCAGTGAGCAGGAACCGGTCTGTATGTGGGATCCGAACCCTCGGCGGGAGCGCCACCGCGCTCCCAAGCGGCGCACTGTAGCAATGCGCCACCGGGCCGGCCCTAAAAGGCCGTTTTGTAATCATTCATGTGGGCAAAAAAAGTAAAAGTCTGACAATACCAAGTGTTAGAAAGAATGTGTGTGGAATATACTATAAAGCATACACACTTCACAGGGCCTGGGTTTCCAAAGCCTTGCAGTTTCAAATATTGACCTTGTGGAGGACTGGAAATTTTCCACAGGCTATAAAGTCTCTGGTGTAAGATAAAGATTTGTGGAACAGCAGGTTGCTGGCTCAAGGACAGACTAGTTACTGATTGTCATGTAAAGATACTGAGAAATCGATGTAATAAGGAATGTTTGCTAAGATCAAGCTTTTGTTGATAGCCTTACTGGAAAGTCATCTGGCTTCTTTCACTGAAAGTTACCAGCCTATATTGTTAAACTGTAACCCCACCTATGTTCTCTTCCTGTAACTTCCTGGTCTGGAAAATAAATGCAGGAAGAGAACCCCAATTCAGGGTTAATTTCCCAAGGAAGCGATGCCTCTTGCTTGAGGGTTCCATCAGGAAATTAACCACTTCAGGGTCTCTCACTGCTTGGAAGAGATGGGCTTTCAGTCATCCTTTCTGTCTCTGTCACCCAGGGGAAGTGGGGTAACAATTCTGTGGGGGGTGAAGCAACACAGAGCAACAAATGTGGATTCTCAAGCTCATACACATTCCTTGTAGGAATGCAATTGAGTGCAACTACTTTGGAAAACAGTTTGATATTTTCTCATAAAGTTGAACATACTGATACCCTATGACCTAGAAATTCTTTTCCTAGTTCAACAGTCATTTGCACATGTGCACCAAGAATCATGTACATGAAAGTGGCTTGTTCGGTTTGCGACTCCATAATACAAACACTTTTTCTCAAGATATCTGTTGTACTTCAGTATGCAGCAGAAATGCATTATACATACTTCCTATTTTCTCACACAGAGTATTAAAAAGACATGCACTCAAGGTTGAGATGTAATAAAATTAATAACTTTTACTGCTTCATCAAGGTAACATCTTAAGTGAAACTGGCAGATTTATACTGAGAGTGTGTGGTAATGGAGAATACAATGACTACTAGTACAGTTTAGTGACAGTGCCTTGATTTGTGCTGTCACCTGCAGTTTTACCCAGCATTGCTTTTGCATTATCAGTGTGGAAAAGGCAAGTGATATCTTTGAGTTATTATGAAAATAGTTTTGACCTTGCAGATTCCTTGGAAGGATCACGGGGCTACAGGGGCAGACCAAACTGAGAATGCTGCTGTACGATATTCCAATATATGAACATACTACAATTTAATTTATTTTTTCTAATGTTGGCAGATATTTGGGTAGTTTGAGTTTCCAACATAGAGTGTGTAGCAAGCTTTTTTTTTTTTTTTTATAAACATCTATCGTGGCTTCCTCTTTGCCCTTTCTGTTTCATCTCTTACCCTCCATGAGTCAGCCTTTGCCTCCTTTCTGTCTCCCTCCATCTCTTCCTCGCTTCCCAATTTCTTTCTCTGCAAATTCCATCTTCTGCTCTTTTTTTTTTTTTTTTAATTTCTTTGTTTTGTTTTGGTGGCTGGCCAGTTAGGGGATCTGAACCCTTAACCTTGGTGTTATCAGCACCATGCTCTAACCAAGTGAGTTAACCGGCCAGTCCAAGCTTTTAAAAAATTTTTGCCCTGCCACATAAAACATTTACTTAATCCAGAACCTGATATACTGGAGGCATTTGATAAATTTATTTATGAAAATTCCTTTGCAGAGGAGTCCTCATTATGTTCTGTTTAGGTTTCTCCTATCCTTATCATGTACAGTACACAGGAGGATCTCTATGCTACAGATAACAAGACATTTTCTCACACAGAAAGAAATGAATTAGTCATATTAGAAAAGGCAGAAACTAGAAAACTAACCTCTGCCCTTTCCCCGCCCGGGACCCCTGGGACACCTCCCACTCCAGGCTGTTACTGAGCTTTTCTATAGCTCAGGGGCAGGAGTAAAAGCCCTTGAAGAGCTGATGGTTCCTCCTGGCAACTGCTGCCCAATCCCCATCGGAAGTAGTTCTCCAGCCACAACAAGGACACATGGAGAAAAGCTGAGTGTCTGTCCTTTGAGGCTTCCGGGCTTCTCTTCTCCAGACAACAGGAGCCAGAGGGTAGCAGCCAGATGTGGGGATGGGATCTGCATCTCTACCATTCGGGACTTCAACCCTTGAAGGAAAGATGCCAAAATACAGGGACAGTTGAGCAACTACTCCTGGCAATGGCAGGTGTTTCTGTGACAGGCCCTTGGCCCATGGGCTGCTGTCCTGCCTCTCTTGGTTCTTATCTATTTTCCAAGCCTCATTTCTCCAGATTTCCTCCTGGTGATTCTGTGAACACCCTAATGTCCTTCTTATATGTAGTAGATTGAATTATGTCCCCCCCAAACTCCTTGAAGCTTGAATTGTGTGCCTAAGTTTTATATATTAGAAACTTAGCCCCCATTGTGACTGTTAAGAGGGTGGGAAATCCTATTATGGTAATTGAAAGGTGG
>NW_007729080.1:66339-68888 GCF_000696425.1 Galeopterus variegatus | reverse complement strand
TGAAGCTTGAATTGTGTGCCTAAGTTTTATATATTAGAAACTTAGCCCCCATTGTGACTGTTAAGAGGGTGGGAAATCCTATTATGGTAATTGAAAGGTGGAGCCTTGAAGAGGTGATTGGATTGTAGGACCATGCAGTAGTGAATGGATTAAAAATGGTGGTCAAGGGCTTGTTTGTGAGGGCTTTAAAAGAAGAGGAGAGTCTGTCTTTCTCTCTCTCTATCCCACCATCTTCTCCCATGTGAGACTCCTGTGGTACTTTCACCAGCAAGGCCTTCACCAGCTGTGTTCCCTGGACTTTGTATTTCCCAGCCTCTGAAACTGTAAGCAAGTAATTTTGTTTGTTTATAAATCATCCAGTTCCATGTATTTTGCTATAAGCAACAGGAACGGACTAATACTATAGATTTCTTTTTTGCTTAAACTGGTGCATCGGTTTCTGTTACTTGTGCCCAATGACCCTGATGCGTTCCACACCTTCATCAGAAGCCTGTTCTAAGAATCCTGTCTCAGGCATAGGTAGAGGCCAGGCCTGCAACCTGGGGAGCCATCTTAGGACTTACCAACACGCCGTGCTCAGGTCTTTCCTCTTTGACTCCTAATCAGCCCCCATCTTCCCATGAACCTCTCTGGGCCTCCCCCAGGCATGCCGCAGCTTTCTGATGAGACAGTACCCATGGCAGACTAAGGTGACATTATGCCCTCAAAGCCCCTTTTGCTCCCACGGGCATGAGTCATGACCTCCTCCACTCTCCCTGCACCTGCACCTCGCCTCCATGCAGGATGAGTCCCATTCCCTTGCAGCTGACTGTTGACCCATCTGCTGTCCCACCTGCTTCTGATCTCCTCAGACCTGTGGGCTACCAGTGACCGATTCATGAATGGTGACCCAGGAAGCAGTTTACACCTTTGCTGACCCCAGCACCAAAATGACCAAGAGTTAAGCACAAAATGTACTCTTCTCACACTCCTGCAGGAGCCCCAGGGCCGAATGATACAGGTGTGTATCGAGCAGGCACTTTCAAAGGGGAGGGTTGGCTTTCTCAGGGCAAAATTTAGAGGTTTGCTTGGTAGAGTGTCTTTCCTTGGATTCCCAGGGACTTTTCCTAGCAGAGAACCTGGCCTCCCCCTGGAAGGTTGGAGTCATCCTCCAGCTCTCTGTCCAGCCCAAGAGAGAGTGGCTCCAGGGGCCCCTTAGTGGAAACTCTCGGGACACAGGAAGCAGCTGGGTGGAGTGAAACACGGTTTACTAGAGGTAAGAAGCTCCAGGTGCCCATGTGAGTGTATCTCCACCCCACAGTCACCTCAGAGTCCTGTAACTGCTGGGGGGCACCAGTGAGCCCAGAGAGGAGCGATAATGACTTTGGTCTGAGGGTCCTCTCTGTTGCTCTGTGACACTCAGGAATCAGGTTTTTCCTGCCATTTCAAACTTGAGGGGAGCCCAGTATCTTAAGCCAGGCTGCAGGTGACCTTCCTTCCCCTGCACACATTCCTGAGTAGAGTCTGAGATGGCAGCACCTGGGTCATACCCAGACCCCTGCTCCTGAAGCCGCATGTGGCTCCCTTGGGCTGCCTGACTCGCCCCTGCAGCCTGCTCTGGGCCCTGTTTGCCTGGCAGTGGCTGAAAGGGCCATTAAGTGCAAAGGCTCAGGGCAGTCCCAAGCTGGCCTCCCACAACTGCAGAGCTGGAAGGGGCCCCTGGAAGTCACCCAGGCCTGCATCTGGCGGGGCTACCCCAAACTTTTCCACCTGGTCTAAGCAAAGAGCTATTTCCCAAAGGTGGCCTTACCATGGAAAGCATTCCCCTTGGGTCCCCAAAGCAAGGTTAGTTCCCTTCCTTATCATGACCCAAGCCCAGGAAGGCAGGACACAGGACCTATTACATCATGGCTGAAAAGTCAACAGTTTTCCTTCCCACAGGGCATGTTATTAAATAACCTGCTGAGTGGCCGCAATCACATCACAAGAAGGATTTCAAAGACTAGCCTTAGCACACCAATGCTCCTGAGATTCCCAAAGGCAGGCTCCTTACCCCAGAAACTAGGAGGCAGAAGGTAACTGGGCTTAAATGGAGAGAAAAATGTAAATTTAATGTTTAATTAAGTTTAACTTAGTAGAGATAATTAAAATTAAATAGGCTGCTCAGCTAATGGAAACTGGTGATTTGTACGTTTCTGACCACAAAGAATGATTCCTCAAGACTCAGGCTGCTGGGCCACCAGTGCTGAGACAAAGGCGAGAAGGGGCTCTTGGTTCCTCACGACTCTGGCTCCGATGCCCTGCACCTCTCCTGCCCGAACTTCACCCTGAAGCATCGTGCAGCACAGGGAGCCCTGGGCTGATGTGGAGAGACCTGGGACCTGGTGCCAGCTCCCCCACAGAGTGACCTTGGACATCCCCTTTTGCCCACAGAAGCTCAGCTTCCTCATCTATAAAGAAGAACAGTAAGCTGTCACCTGAAAACCTGGCAGGTTTCTGTAAAGCTCCAGCAAGACAGGGCATGTGAAGTGTAAACACACACAGCCGCACAATGTGAGCTATTGTCAGTG
>NW_007729080.1:64629-65447 GCF_000696425.1 Galeopterus variegatus | reverse complement strand
GCAAGACAGGGCATGTGAAGTGTAAACACACACAGCCGCACAATGTGAGCTATTGTCAGTGTTTTATTTTTGCTTGCTAAGTGTGGCAAAAATAAAACCTGCCTTGGAGATGGCATGCAGGGTATGCCCAGCTGGCAGGGAATGTGGGCCATGGGGACCTGGTGGTGGCTTGTGACAGCGTGCCCAGAAGCTAGGTGTCTGTATAAGTGAATGCAGGCATGACTGAGGGCATGGACACTCACACACTCGACAAAAGGGTCTGAATGGGTAGCTCTAGGCACCCCCAATTTTCAGACCAGATGTTCCTCCAGCCCATCTTGGAGCCAAGGAAGCAGAAGAGGGGACCAGAGTCTGAGGTCAGGGTGGGGTGGGGGCTGCTGTGAAGCTGCCTTGAGCATTTGCTGTGGAATGCTGGCCGCCAGATGTCCTCAACCATTGCCTGCCTGGCTGGATAAAACTCAGCTTCTGTGCCTTTAAAATTGTTTGACATCTTTGAGATTGGAAACAGAGCTCCCCAGTGGAAGGCCGGCAGTAGCTATGGAATGCTGTTCTAATATAAAACTCACTCTCAATGGATTTAAATTGATACTCCCACTGGCAGGCTTGGGAGCGAGATCACCTATTATGGTCCTGGAAAAGGCCCCAGATTCTCTGGGCTGATCCTTTGCCCACGTGAGTCAGCAAGAATAGACATATCTTCCCTGTCAGGTTATGCAGACCCATCTCCCACCCTCAGCTGATCAGCTAACCCTGACATTCCACTCCAGACCAGGACCAAGGGCTTGGGGCTTGGAAAGGAGTCACCACAGTGTTTTGCC
>NW_007729080.1:62252-62829 GCF_000696425.1 Galeopterus variegatus | reverse complement strand
CTATCCTGTGTACCATAAAGAATGCATTTTATTGTTCATTTCCTCCCAGCCACACCTGCTGCACCTTCACACTGTGGAAGATTCTAGACACCCAACCTGAGGCCTTGACGCTGGCTCTTTTTCTCAGGCTGCATAATGCTGCTATGCATGGGCATAAGTGCCTATCAGCCTAGTGGTATTATTGCTTCACTATGTTGATTTCGTTTTGATCAAAACCAAACAGGTTGGATTGTTTATGAAGACTGAGCACTCTCATTGAACGTTACAGTCAGATGAAGATCTGTGAGCTTGCTCTGGCGGGACAGCAATAGGGATGCACAGGAATGAGGCTTTGGCCTTGATAGCCAAGATCTGTTTTGCTGTGTCTTCAGCCTTTGGAAGCCAAATACTCAAATGCCTACCTCGAGATGCTGTGTGGTCCCTGAACTTGAGTGTGATCAACAAGCTTGTGACTGTGCATGTTTGTTGGGAAAACAGAATAGTTTGGTGAGGGCCCTTGCCTTGGGTCCCGTTGGATGTGGTTTAGCACATCCATTGTAAGCAAATTGTGTGTGTGTGTGTGTGTGTGTGTGTGTAG
>NW_007729080.1:60381-61679 GCF_000696425.1 Galeopterus variegatus | reverse complement strand
ACAATGTTACTGCATCAGTCAGGGCTTGGTGAGAACACAGAAACTTCTGCTGGTATTTAGAGGAGAAAGAGATTTAACATAGAGAGTTAGAGGCATTCACAATCTTCGGAAGATCAGGGGGAAGAAAGTCTCAGCTTCCGATATCACCAAAGTGAGTGATTCTCAAGGAGGGGACCCAAACCAACATGCAAACCCCACAGAAAGGGTTGTGCTTACGTGTCTGCCTGCCCTGCCTCTAAAACATTGGCTACTCCTCTTCTGCATCCCAAAAGAATGCTGAACATGGGTAGAATCTAACCTGAAGCCTGCTAGCCAGGGATCCTGGGCAGTACTGTTTCCAGGCATCTTGTTCCTGTGGTTTGGGTGATTGCTTAGGTCAGGGAATCCACCNTCAGGGCTATGTACCCAGTTTGCATGTCACAGAGTGGGGTTGAGCCTGGATACTCCAGTTCCTCCCAGTGGCCAATCAGCTCCCTGATGGGAAGGTCCCTTGTTCCCACTGTGGGATCCCTCATTACAGCCCGAGGACTCTCCAGCTACTCTCCGCCTGGGCGTGGCTCTTTCATTGGCCAAGTCTTCTGTTCAGATGCAGGCTCTGGAGGCAGAGACAGCAGGGTTGAATCCTGGTCTGCTGTTTAGTAAGTGTCACCTAGGGCAAGTTATTACGGCTTTCTGATCCTCAGTTTCTTCCTCCTTCCTTATTCTAAAATGAAAATAGTAATCATACACATTTCAGGGTGTTAAGAATTGAATGAGCTAGACTATGTATAATAGCCTAGCATGGCAGCTCTCAAAGTGTGGTCCAGGAGTTCCCTAGACCCTTTCAGGGTATCTGCAAGTTCAAGAATGTTTTTATGAGAATACCGAGATGTTATTCGCCTTTCTCACGAAGGTTCACTGGAGTTTTCCAAAGGCTACTGATTCTAATAACTAATGGAATATGTGCTGTGGATTCCTGTTCTTAAAATTTTCTGTTTCAATTTATGAAATGGTAAATGTCAATAGATATAACCCACACAAACAGAAGCTCTCTGGGGCCATTAATAAATTTTAACAGTGTAAGGGGGTCCCAAGACCAAACAGTTTGAGAACCACTGGCCTAGCGCAGCACAGGGTGCATAGTAAGTTTTCTTTTTATTTCTTCTGAGCTGTCCTCCTATCCCATGTCCTGTTCCTGGATTCCATGGGTCCTATCCTGTGTACCATAAAGAATGCATTTTATTGTTCATTTCCTCCCAGCCACACCTGCTGCACCTTCACACTGTGGAAGATTCTAGACACCCAACCTGAGGCCTTGA
>NW_007729080.1:54453-58802 GCF_000696425.1 Galeopterus variegatus | reverse complement strand
GTATGAAGAAAGTGTGTCATTCAGATACATCGTTAATATTTGAATGTTTCCTCTCAAGTTCTTTATTTTTTAATTTTTTATTAGCAAATTCATTATTACAAATCACACTTATTCTTTATGCTCCTTATCCAATCTTGCCCCTCCCCCATCACCCCTTTAATAACCATAGATTTGTTCTGTCCTTCTGATAGATTAACTGTATCTCTGTTGATTTGTTGCCCAGATGGTCTGTCCAGTACTGAGAGAGGTGTGTTCAGGTGTCCCACTATTATCATATAGCAGATGCTTCTCCTATTACTCTGGAGTGTGCTTTGTGGAGAGAAAGGACCTCTACTTTTTTTTTTTTTTTGGTCTCCACTGGTGACTTTCCTTGTGTCATTGCAGTTGAGTGTCTGGAGTGCCATCTGCAGGATGGCTGTGACTATGCTATAACGACTAGCTGCTTTTGCGGCAGCCGTGGCAGTTGCATTGGCTATGGTGGGCTACCCATGTGGAAATGGTATTTTTGGTGTTTTTGGTGTGCTCTTTACCTGGTTGTCGCTGGGGTTGGCTTCCCGGGGTGCCAGCATGCCTGGTTATGGCTAGGT
Organism: Galeopterus variegatus; assembly: GCF_000696425.1. Taxonomy (NCBI): domain Eukaryota; kingdom Metazoa; phylum Chordata; class Mammalia; order Dermoptera; family Cynocephalidae; genus Galeopterus; species Galeopterus variegatus. Next base: position 58,215 of record NW_007729080.1, on the reverse strand, counting down.
TTGTTTTCCGCCCTCTCAAATTCTGATAAGCATTTTAGATGTATACTTTGGAGAAAAACAACTCTTTAAAAAAAAAAAAAATATATATATATATACACACACACACACACACACACAGACACACACACACAAATATAAAATTCACACACACACACACACACACACACACAAATATAAAATTGCATTAGTAAAATGATGCAAAAACTAATAGTGATTGTGAATGCTGTTCACATTATGCAAGTATTAAGTTTGAATAGTTAAAAAATCAGAGGAATGGTTAATGTAGCTATTAGGAGAAGATGCATTATCTAGATGAGTTTAGAAAAAATACTGTCCTTACTAAAAAATGTTTATAAATTTTAAATAATATTAAGCTTAATAATAGAGATTAGTTGACATGATAATTCTATTCTTTGTAGAATTGTTTCATTCACTAGCATTTAAACAAATAAGAACTATAATTCTTAGCTTTTTAATTTTTTAGAGCAAAAATCTTTCAAGAAAATATTTTATTTGGAAATTCTTCACATCTTATAAGAATTAGTTAAAAGCAGAATGTCAGCTTTGCCATCAACCTCAAAATCTAAAAAATATCCCAAAACATGCTGATAAATTATGTTCAATCAGAAATAATGAAGAATATAAAGAATGTGAAACAAAGTGTTAGAGAAAAATGAGGTGCTCTAAATATATTTTGATCTTCCTCATCATCATATGTCACAGCAATACATTTTTATAAAAATGCTTTAAGATAATTCCTCATAGATTTGAATTCTGGAGACTGAAGTTTTAGATTGTCAAGATGATTGCTATAGACTATCAACCATTTTCACAAGTTAAAGATGAAGGATTTTTAAACGATTTCCCTAAGTTCTATTATTAGTTTCCTATTGCTGCTATTAACAAATTAACCACATACTTAGTGATTTAAAGCAACATAAACTTGTTATATTTCAATGCTGGAGGTCAGAAGTCTAAGATGAGTTTTACTAAACCTGAGGTTTTGGCAGGATTGGGTTTCTTCTGGAAGCTCTGGGGGAAAATCCATTTCCTTGCCTTTTCCAGCTTCTCCAGGCTGCCTACATCCCTTGGCTCATGGCCCCTTTCTCTATCTTCAAAGCCAGTGGTGGCATATTTAGATCAATCTCCCCCACCCCCATCTCTTCTTTTTTTGTGACATTCCTTCTCTGACTCCACTCCTCTCTCGTTCCCTTATAAGGGCTCGTGTGATTACATTAGACTCACCCAGTTAATCCAGAATACTTTCCCCATCTCAAAAACCTTAATTTAATCACAGCTCAAAAGTCCTTTTTGCCACGTGAGGTAATATACTCACTAGTTTTGTTTATTAGGATGTGAACATTTTGAGGGGACCATTATTCGGCCTATTACAGTTATAAATTATAAAACTATGTTACTGAAAAACATTTTCCCAAATTATATTGCCTTATGTCAAAAGCTTAGTGATATCATTGAATGCACCTCCTGAAAGTGAATATCTACTTAGTAATGTAAATATGCAGTGTAATAACTACAGGAGCAATCTAGCAACTGATACTACTGTTTGTTTGGTTTTCTTGTATCATGTCAAAATTTAAAGTTTTAATAATGAAAATAAGGTTTTCATAGTAAAATTATAAAAATAATTGAAATTTAAAAATGAAATTTCAGGTTTATTTTTGTATCCCAGAAGCTTTTCTATGATCATGATATCTGGCTTTTGTTGAATATTTATTATATTTGGCCTTTCAGTTTTAGACTTTAGGCTAAATACATATTTTAATATATATTTATTTGGTATACTCTTGCTAGGCCTTTCCAAATTGATATAGAGTAGGAGTGGAGAGATACTGTTTTTCCTCAAATAAAATATTATACTTTTCTTTATGCTCAAAATAATGGATTATGACATTCATTGTATATAATACCTTTTAACTTATTTGAAAAGGTCTTTCATTGCACAGTTTTCTGTCATTTACGAGTGACATGAGTTTCATATACTCAACAAGGACAGAATTATCAACATGGCAGTGGTTACTAAGTCTATTCGTGCAGTTTTAAGTGTTATCTCTCTTTATAAACTGACTTTTATGGCTTTAGTTTTCTCTTTTGTTGTCTTTTGTGATTTTCTGAGCTGATGACTTCCTGGGAGGCAGGATTTAAAACTTGGATAACAACATTCCAAAGAACGCACTATGACAGGCATTTCTTGTTTTCAAGTGCCTTGCGACTGACACTGGCCCTCCAGGGCCCTGCTGATAGGCTGGGCTGGGGGCTGCTGGTGCCCCCTGCGAGTGCCCAGGGCATGTTCCTCACATGGGCGACCCAGAGTCTCAGCAGAGTCATGTCAGAGCAGGAGGGAATTTCCTTTCTCATTTCTACTAGTGAACTCTGTCAACTTTATTTACTTTTAACCAGCCAAATAAGGAGTTGGAGGCTGTTGCTAAGTGACCCTGTATTTCTGGCTTAGTTCAGTATGTTTTGGTGCCTTCATAGACCTGCACAGCTGCTTGGCTGGTCTGGTACTTAATTCAGCTCCTTTAAGAATAAAAGCTAAGCTGTCTGTTAGGCTCTTTGAAATGCTAACAACAGCTTATGGGCATGTCCTTTCCTCCATGATTACCAGCTGGGAATAGCTTCCTTTCTAGCTCCTCCAGAATCTTCATGTTCTCTCAGCAAACTTGAGTCCTAGGTGGGGGCCAGATGTGGACCACATTGAGATACTCCCTAGGGGGTTCCAAAAGATTTTCTGGTCACATCATCCAGAGTAGACATAGTGGGAATTAGAGGCAATTTGGATCCATTTTAAAACAATTCTAGGGTCCCTGCATGAACTTGGGCCCTGAAAAGATTGTGCAGGAGGAGTTGATCTGTTCATCCGGGTAGTGGTCAAAAGAAGGACTCCATCAGGGAAAAGGAGAAAGGGACAAAAGATAAAATTTAATCCGAGGATAAAATCCAGGGGTAGGGCAAAGGAATAGGGATTAGAGATAATTTGCAAGAAGGTAAGCAGAGACCAGAAAAATGCTTAACAGGTGCCTGTATTAGTTTACTAGGGCTGCCCTAACAAAGCACCTTAGACTGGGTAACTTAACAACAGAAATTTATTGTCTCAGTTCCTGAGGCTAGATGTCCAAAATCAAGGTGTTGGCAGGGTTCGTCCCTTCTGAGGGCTGAGAGGAAGTCATCTGCTCCTGGCCTCTCTCCTTGGCGAGTAGGTGACCGTCTGCTCCTTATGTGCCTTCATATTGTCTTCCCTCTACATGTCTCTGTGTTCACATTTTCCCTTTTTATAAAGGACACCCCTCATACTGGATTAGGGCCCAGCCTAAAGACCTCACTTTAGCTGGCAGGTTAGCCATTTGGTTAGAGCACAGCCTTGTAATGCCTAGATCAAGGGTTCACTATCAAGGGTTCAGTTCCCTGTACTGACCAGCCACCCCCCCACCCCCAAAACCCTCACTTTAACTTGATTACCTCTGTAAAGACTCTGTACCCAAATAAAGTCACATTTTGAGGTTCTGGGAGTTAGGATTTCAACATAATGAGTTGAGAGAAACACAATTTAACCCATGACAGTGCTCATGATAAAGGAAAAAGTGCATACGTGTCGTGATCTTGTCATGTGTAAGCACGATACATACACATACACACAGACACAGCACGTGGGGAAAAAGGTGGCTGACCAAGTGTTCATCTCTGGGTGGTAGAATTTAAGTTAGTTTTTAAAAATTATACTTTCTTATATTCAAAAATTTTTTT
>NW_007729080.1:51145-53863 GCF_000696425.1 Galeopterus variegatus | reverse complement strand
TTTTTTTACCTTGAACATATTAGCTATATAATCTGGTAAATATCCTGACAAATAAACATTAGGGGGAGTAAAAGAATAAAGGCTGTAGAGGCAGACTGCCTGGGCTCAATTCTGACTCTGCCATTAGTAATTGTGCACTTTGGGTAAGATTCTTAACTTCTCTGTGCCTCAGTCTCTCATCTGTAAAATGGGAATAATAAGTTTTACCTCACAAGGTTGTATGAAGAGTCCATCAGTTAATATGTATAAAATGCTTACAACAGAGATGACAAAACATTAGCAGTTACTCATTTATCATGCAGATTTTTTTTTTTTTTTTGAGCTCTCATATGAACTGCTCTAGGTGCCAAAGAAAAAGCAAACACATAGTACGGTAATGATTAACATGTACTGAGCCCTTCCTATGGGTCAGGTGCCATTCTAGGCTTTTTATGTGTACTGTAATTGTGCATTTAACTCTAAGCATATCCCTCTGACATAGGTACTGTTTCTATTCCTCTCTCGCAAGTGGAGAAACTAAGGTACAAAGACTTTTAGGTGGCACAGAAGGATTTGAACAGGCATCTCAACTTTTAACTATTTAGCTTCCATCTCCCAAATGTTTGCAATAGAGGGATGTAGCAGGGCTAAGGTGATAGAAGTTGGCCGGTGGCATCATCAGTCATGGCCATGAATTATTTAGGAAGAAAAGGTACTTAACACACTTATAGACGCACTTCAAATCCCAGACTGGGGTGCACCTGCAGCTGCTGTTTTACCCATGGTGTCTCTTGGCTGGGCCCAAGGGTGTATATCTGTGGACTGCAGTTAGGAAGCTTCAAATGGATTCTTCTGCCTTGATTTTCCTTTTGCAATGATATTAACATTTTTGTGTCAAGCCCATGACCACCATCTCATTTCATGCTCAAAAGGAGCCTTTGACTCAAGAGAACCAAGGCTCAGAGAGGTTTAACAACCTGCACAAATTCACACGGAGAGGAAGGGACAGAGCTAGGACTAGAGGTTGGGTCTCCTGACTGCTTGCCACAGCTGCTTGTTCACTGGACCTCTTGGTTTCCCTGGGGACAGGTCCTTCCCCAGGAGAGTGTGGGCTTGGAGGGATTCTCCTCAGGACAGAAGAGCATCTGCGTGTCCAGGGAACTTCTCCCCTGCTCCTGCCTCTGCCTCTATGTCTGGTCATGCTCTTGGAAGGCGGGTCTCCAGCTCTGTGCTTCCCCAAATAGAATTCAGGGCCTGGCACTGACAGCCCCAGGTGAGCAAGGCGGGAAGGGACTTAGGGATTGCCTGGTTTTTAAGCATTTTTTAAAGCAGCAGAACCCTTTTCCAAATGGAATTCTACGTGGAACCCAATATAAAAAGCAGATAAAAGCAGCTCTGTTGAAGCAGGTGTCCAGTCCTGATCGTCAACCTCCCTTTCATGCCCTCCTGCCCAGGAGGTCACTGGGAACCTCCTAAAAACCCTGGACTCTAGAACATTCAGTGTGAAAACTACCAATCTAGTCCAACCCTCCCCCTCCCCTTGCAGCTGGAAAGACTGAGACTCAGAGAGGAGAGGTGACTTACTCATGGACCCTAGCAGGGGTGTCAGAGCCAGGACGTGAAGACAGGTCCCCTGACTCTGGGTCCATGCTCTTTCCAGTGCCCCCAGCCTCCTATCTACATGGCAGATGTTCAGTAAATATTTGTTAAATGAACATGTGAACTTTCCCAGAAAGTCTTCCATGATTTTCTCTTGTCCTGATCCCACTTCCTTCACCCTGAGAGCCTTCTTGTTTCCTGGTTCCAAGCACAGAGCATGTGCTCCATCAACATTAATCACTGCTGTCTCTAGTATCACGATGGTCCTATTTGTAAGGCCCACAGTCACCCAGTGAGAGTTCAATTTAATACCACGACTGGAGCAGTGTCTACAACATTGTTATGTTGCGGGGCATCAGAGGTGCCGGTGACCTTCAAGGTGGCCACCTCACTCTATTCCACCTCTACTGGTTAGGTGATTTGATCAAACTGTACAATCACCTACTCTGCACAAGACATTGCACCAACTTCAGGGACACAGATGAAGACAATATTAATCACCACAGTGCTTAACAACTATCACACACCATGCACAAGGCTCTGCATTGTACTAGCTACATTTATCAGGAGCCATTTTTTGTCAAGCAACAGAAACTCAACTCAGACCAATGTAAGTGGAGGATTTCTTGGAAGGACCCTGGGGTAGCTCACAGAACCAGAACTAGGAGGCAGGTCAGCCCTGAGACCTTGGGAACCAGTTCTCTCTCTTCTCTCCTCGCCTGCCTGCTTTCTTCCGGATGTCTGCTGCATGCCCAGGAACAAGGCTTTCAGCAGCTCTAAGGTCAAAACCCCCAGCTTCCAAGAAAGAAAATAAAAAGAGGTCTTTCCTGCTAACTCCATTTAGAAAAACCATAAGGGGCCGGCCCGGTGGTGCACTGCTACAGTGCGCCGCTTGAGAGTGCGGAGGCGCTCCCGCTGAGGGTTCGGATCCCACATACAGACTGGTTCCCGCTCACTGGCTGAGCGAGGTGCGGGTGTGACACTGAGGGTTGCGATCCGTTGCGACACGAATGCTAACTCCATTTAGAAAAACCATAAGGGGCCGGCCCGGTGGTGCACTGCTACAGTGCGCCGCTTGAGAGCGCGGAGGCGCTCCCGCTGAGGGTTCGGATCCCACATACAGACTGGTTCCCGCTCACT
>NW_007729080.1:49170-50900 GCF_000696425.1 Galeopterus variegatus | reverse complement strand
GCTAACTCCATTTAGAAAAACCATAAGGGGCCGGCCCGGTGGTGCACTGCTACAGTGCGCCACTTGGGAGCGCGGAGGCGCTCCCGCTGAGGGTTCGGATCCCACATACAGACTGGTTCCCGCTGACTGGCTGAGCGAGGTGCGGGTGTGACACTGAGGGTTGCGATCCGTTGCGACACGAAAAAAAAAAAAAAAGAAAAGAAAAACCATAGGAAAGGGCTTATGTATCCTTGGCCCAATCACCAAAGTCAGGGGGCGGAGGGGAGGGGTGTGGGGTGGGGCCCGGAAACTGAGATCAGTCCAGGTTGGGTCTCCTGACTGCTACTCCCCTGGTAAGATGATGGAGGTGCTATGAATCCACAACTGGCCAGATTGAAAAAGGCCAGATAGTTAAAAATGAACATTTGCCTAAAGTTGAGGATGAAGCCAAAACTTACAGCTGAACTTCTGAGACTCCAGAATAAACCTGAAATTTTAATAAATAAGTACAATTATTATGATAATTTTATTATCAATAAGTTTAGTAGTTAAATATTAAAGTGTGGGAATTATAATTTCTCAGGACTATTCCCTTTCTCTGCTATAGCTCCTATGATCACCATACTTTGACATTGAAGAGTCTCTTCTTTTCACCCGATATTTAATAGTATCTGCTGTGTACAGCAGAATATAATTCAGGAAAAAGTTTTTCCGTAATATGATTTTTAGAAAGAACTTTATACCTATTATTCATACTTGGACAAATCTCTGCTCAATATGGCAAGCTGTCTATACTGGCCATGCAAAAACCTCTGAACCATACCAGGGTAGGTCTGTCTGGGTTTAAATTCATTTTTGTCTGCATGGCAGCTCTGTGCAGCTGTTCCAGGCCAGGGCCTCCCACAGCTGTGAGGCGCTCAGGCATTTCTATTAGCTCCACTCAGAGGCATTTGGCCTGCAGAGATGTTTTCTGGTTTTCTCTAAACTTTGAGGAAAGACAGTCCAAAGATCTGTGCCTTCAGCCCCACCCCTGTGGCACTTAGTGTCTATAAAACTCATTGAGTTTTTCTTCAATTTCTTTGCATCTGACTCCCTGCTAGACTGCGTGCCTCCTGAGGGCAAGCTCCCTGTTGAGTCCATCCTTGACTTTTCTGCACCCAGCCCATGCCTGGCCCCAGGATTCTTGTGCACTGACTAGGAACTAGGTGCTGTGCAGATGTCTGACCAGGTCATCTGACTTAACGCCCAGGTTCTTGTAAGACCACTTCCATGCCCACCTACTGGAGAACTCTTCTTGACTTCTTAGAGTGACTTTCTGCCCCAGAGGCATTGATGCCTATGCTCTTCCGCACAATACCATCCTCTGCAACACTGAGAGTTTTGATGATGCCACATTTCTTTAAAAAGCACTCTACTGAGGTTCAGCCATTTGCAGGCACCAGGATAGCAGCTGTGCCACCAGCTGCATCTCTCCTCCCCCTTAGAAAAAGTAACGAAATGAAAAGTGCTCTGCTGTTGTCTGACAATATGCTCCTGCAAGCTGAGGCACAGGTAGAGGTGAGCCAACCTCACCACACCTGCCTGCTGCCTGCTGTCAGCTGTTATAAGACACAGCTTGATTTCAGAGATGTTGAAGTGTGAAAAAAGCATATCTTTGAATGAAGTGCAAGATCCCTCCATTTGGGGTCTCAGGTCCTGAGATAGCATTGCCTGTCACACAGAAGATCCTGGGACGTGTCAAGGTTGGCAAC
>NW_007729080.1:46821-48639 GCF_000696425.1 Galeopterus variegatus | reverse complement strand
AGGTCCTGAGATAGCATTGCCTGTCACACAGAAGATCCTGGGACGTGTCAAGGTTGGCAACTGCTTCTGGACAAATTGGACAAATAGTTCTCCCCACCCTCCCGTATCACGTTGTTTCTTCCCCCCAGCGCTCGTGGTGGTGTTGGCTCAGAGTGGGTGCTCAGGGAGTATCTGTTGAAAGACTGACTTTGGGCCGTCACTGTACTGCCCAGTGCCTCAGTTTCTCTGTAAATAAAATACAGATAACCTCCCCCATATAAAATTACAGCAAAGCAGGAGGCTCGGTTGAGCCCAAACTGAGATTTAAGAGGATTTGAGTAAGTAGGGGCACTGAGAATGTTTTTATAAACAGCTTCATTGCAGTATAATTTGTATACCACAATTAATAACTTCTATATTATTTATAATAATTTATAATTTATAAGTAATATGTAATTTTCATAATTTACATACCATGAAACTCACCCAATTTAAGTGTATAATTCAACGATTTTCGCAAATTAACTGAGTTGTGCAATGTCACCGTAGTCCAGTTTTAGAACAGCATCATCTCAGTGAGCTCCCGCGTGCCCTTTACAGTTCATCTCATCTCCCACTCCAGCCCCAGGTAACCATCAATCTACTTTCCGTCTCTATAGATTTGCCTTTTCCTGGACATTTGATGTAAGGGGAATGATAAAATATGTGTTCTTCAGCGAGTGACCAGGTTTTGGGGATGGGGATCTTGTTCCCAGGGCACAGCTTAGGCAGACAGGAGGAGTAAGCCAGGAGAAGTCAGCTTTCTAGCTGGCTCAGGGATGAGGCCTTACCCATGGGGTGAGGGGCTGGAAACAGAAGGAGAAAGAGCTGCGAGGTTAGGGGGACTATGGGAGACACAGGCCATGTGACAGAGGGTGGCATGGAGGGAGGGGGCATTCCCATGGCTCTGACACAGGGTGGCTGAAGGGAGTCACAGGGAGATTTGTTAACATTTGGTTACACAGGGCCATTTGCTGACAGCCTTTAGGGTGTTCTGGGTGACAACATCCCTGGCTGGGAAGCTGAGGACCCATGGGAGGCATATGGGTAAGGCCAGGGTAAGGTACCTGGGCTGCTTGACTGGGGGGCAAGTCAGTGGGATTGGCTTTTTTTTTTTTTTTAACTGCTAATAAAAACTGGACTGGTTTACACTCAATGTCTGGTGTGACAAGTCTGTTCACAAAAAGCAAGGGTCTTTTAGAGAGCCATGTGTGGGCCCCAAGTGGGGATCATTTGCAGCCCCTGGATGGCCTCTGAATCCCCCAATGCCTCCAGCAAGCAACTGCTCTCAGGATGACCCTACCATATGGTCTACCTGGGAGTTCACTTGGCCACACACACCCAACAGCTCTGCTCTTGGAGGGACTGGGAGGATCTAGAGCTGCTGGGACTTCTGCGCTCTTCCCTGGACGCCCCTAACTCCTGCCGAGGCCAAGGGCCCACACTGCCCCTTTCCCACACCCTCCCTTACCCACAGGGCACTTGTGTGGGTTTTGGCCTCCTAGGGGCAGTTTCCAGCATGCACAAACATGGATCAGGGGTCTGGTGCTCATCAGTGCCAGCTCCCCATCCAGGAAGAACCAAGCCCAGTTTTGCTTTTGCTTTTCCATAAACCATCCCTAAGGGCACTATGAGAAATAGCTTCTGTCAATGGCCACAGCCCCGCTTCTGGGCAAATGCCTGGTTGTTGGGAATAGCCTAGGGCCATTTGGAAATGCTCCTATGTTTGGAAGCTTCCTGTAGTCCTTTTTTCCTTTGCTAAGGGGCAAGAGTTCCTTTGGGCAAAACTTTTTTTTTTTT
>NW_007729080.1:44478-45900 GCF_000696425.1 Galeopterus variegatus | reverse complement strand
CTCCCAAGCGGTGCACTCTCCAGTGCGCCACCGGGCCGGCCCATCCTTTGGGCAAAACTTTGATCATGACTCCTGCTCAGGCAAGGATGGGGTATGGGGTGAGAGGCCAACTCTTTGAACTGTCCCTCAAAACTTAGGAGCAGCACTGAAGCATTCATTTACAGAAGTGAAAGGCTGCAGATAAGCTGACTGCCCAGTTGCCATGGAATTCCTAAGAAAATTAACTTGTGCCTAAGAAAACCCTTGGAACACAAAAAATGCCCAAGAGGTGTTTGAAAGATGAGTTTTGGGAACCATTTAAAATAAGGATGGAGTCTTCATTCAGTGAACAACCTCTTATTAGCCATCTACAGTTGACAAGCACTGCTCTAGGAGCAGAGAAACAGGGGGATTGAGACATCAGATAATTACATAGAACGACTGGGCAACACTCGGAATCTGGTCACTGGGTAAAGCTGAATAGTAAGTTGTCTATTTGCTGGGGTTACGTAAAAAGTATATGCTCTAAATTAAAGTCTGAAAGTGAAATATTCAGCAATAGAATTCTAATGAGGGTTTCTTAGGTTTAATCATCTATCTAATTTAGCTGTCTACTTATTATTAAACTCCTACCTTGCTCCATAAGAACCTAAGGAGGCTTCCAAGCTGATCTGTGCATTCTCTGAGGTCAAACAGAGGGGCTACAGGACTTTGTTCTTCTGTGGCCTCCAGGCCCAGGCCGTGGAAGGGGAGCGAGCAAGGTTTCTTCAGGACCCACCTGCCTCAGAGCTTACTGGAGGCCGGCCTCGCCTGGCACCTGTTGGGTTAGGGCCTCTGGGCACCAGATTTGTATTTTACTAACGCTCCTCGCTCCTCGGGGAACTCATCGGCAGGTTAAGTGTTGTCAGGTTAACACCCATTTTTCAGCTCTCTTTCTTCCGTGTGGGGACGTGGCTGGGGGAAGGGGGCGTGGGTCTTCACCAGCAGTGCCCTGGCCTAGGAAGACTGTGGTCAGGGACGCCTTATGCACAAACGAGGCTGGCCACTGCCGGCCACGTGGGCTCTGGCAGTGAGAGAGTGGGAACGGGGCATGAACTGTCAGCGGTGACAGTGATTCTCAAAGTGTGGTCCCTGGGCCAGCAGCGTCAGCATCAGTTGGGGATGTGACAGAAATGCAGACTTCCAGGACCCCGTCCCAAGGTCACCGAATCAGAAACTGTAGTGGAGCGCCCAGCACCTGTGTGTCAAGCCCTCCCAGTGATTGTGACTGACATTAAACTTCTGAGACTCGCTGCTCCGTGGGGCAGATTCTTGTCATAATTACCTTCTTTTAATCTCACTGGCAGCCTTTTGGGTGCCCAAGAGCAGCAGGTGATGGGCAGGAGTGGCCCATTCTCGTCCTCCGTGCCCTGAGAGAGGAGCTGGGCCACCTGACCCTGAGGG
>NW_007729080.1:40030-44092 GCF_000696425.1 Galeopterus variegatus | reverse complement strand
GAGTGGCCCATTCTCGTCCTCCGTGCCCTGAGAGAGGAGCTGGGCCACCTGACCCTGAGGGAGTGGGGAGAGTGTGGAGTGGGGGAAGCAGCCTCGTAACCAGCAAAGCCAGTGGGGAGGCGAGGAGCCCCCTGAACGTATTCCCATGCTGTCTCACCCCTGCCCCCCACGGCCTTAGCTCCCCACCGCCCTGCCAGCTTCAGGGAGCACAGTAACAGTGTGTTCAGGTAAGAGCCTGGAAATGAATTTTTCATCAAAATAGGTCCTTCCAGACTTACAGGATGTGTATGAAGGGGTGGGGGGCTTATGCCTCAGGAGCGTGTCCCCTAATGAGGAAAGTCATGATTCCGAGGAATGCCTCACTAACCACAGAGGACCACTGTGTGGGTAGGGTAACCTTGCTATGCAGGCAGCAGCAGCAGGTCCACTCTACAGATGAGGAAACTGAGGCTCAGCTGGCAGAGGGCAGTGCTCGGGCTCAGCAGGGCATTTGGACGCCTAGCCCACCGTCTGCTGCAGCCCGCCCTGGGCTTGGGTGCTGCACTGACTGCACGGGCTGGGCCAGGCTTCCTATTGCTCAGGGAGAGGCCAGCCTCGCTGGTGGTCTCTGCTCCCTCCCGCACTGTACCAAAAGGGGGCTGGGTTAACAGAAAACATTTTCATGCTGACCTAGAATTTGGATTTACTGAAGGCATCTGGGCCGGGGAATGGAAGGGTGGAGGATGGAGTTTCTCTGTGTCAGTTTTTCAATGATGAGAAAAACCTCGTGCTTCCTCACCTGGGAAGAGCACTCAGCCTGAAGTCGGACAAAGCTGGGTTGGAATGCCATTTCTTAGCACATTTAAGAGCTTGGACCTTAGTTTCTTTGTCGGTAAAGTGGGAACAGTTGTCCCAGAGTTTTCGTGAGTAATAAATGAGGTAATGTATGTGATCTGCTTGAGCAATGACTGGCACAGAGTTGCTGAAGAAATGTTTGCTGCTTTCCTTTTAGGTACTACAGTGACACTTTTCACATAGTTATAAACTCCGTCTGTGGGAATTTAGGACACTGTCACTAAAGAAACAGGAGCCAAAATTACAGACATAATTAAGAAAACTTAATATGCCAAAATCCAAATTTGCAAACCAAATAAAGGTAAATTATTCTCTTTGCAGAAGGATCCTGTTTACAAAAAACAAACACCCAAAACATGCACAGAGATCCCCTTGTTCCCCTTTAAATTGTGTTAAGTTGTGCAGTGATTTTATTTATTCAGTCTTTTCAGAAACATGTTTATTGGGTAAAGCAAAGAATTAGTGACAACCTGGGCATCTCTGGCTCAGAATTGCCCCAGGTAGGAGGAGGAATTTGCCTCTTAAATAAGAGTTAACCTTGTGCCTTTGAGATTTTTTTTAAAAAAAATTCCACTTGGAAATTCTCAACATAAATGTTCCATTGTTCTAATCTTATGGCCATAAAGAAAATGGCATAAAAGGAAGGGAAACTGAGTGTAGTTCACGGAGAAACCATCCCCACTGGAGACACACTGGGTTCTCTCTCTCTTTATCAAAATTATTTATTAACCCTGTGGCCTTGGGCCAGGTGGGTAATGTCTCTGAGCTTCTCTGTCTGTGTCTGTGAACAGGGCCAGGGGCTGCAGCATGCATCAGATAATGGGCCCACTGTGAGGCCTTGTTCCAAAATGCCAGCTTCCTTTCCTGTGAGGGTTGCAGTGGGAGATCTCGCCATGACTACTGCCACCATTTCTGTGCTCTCAGAAAAACACTTGATATTGATTTTGACATGAAAGTCTTTCAAGCTGGTGCCTTGAACACAAGTGTCACCCTTCATGAACTAGAGAAAAGGCTTTGCTTTGAAGAACATCAGGCTTAGCTGGGCACTTGTGGCCACCAGAGAGATGCCGTGCTGTCTACATGGGTGACAGTTATCAGGCCACCAGGAGCAGATGCCCCTAGGGGACACTCCTTGGGGAGGTTGTCAACCTTGGCTGCAGGTCAGACTCATGGGGAGGTATTTAAAAAATACAGGTGCTCGGGACTGACTTCTGACGAGCTGAATCCGAGTCCTTGGGACGTTGTCACCCAGGCTACATGATTCCAGGCCATCATCATGGAACTGAAGCCCGCTTTCATGGTCCCCTGCCCAGGGCAGCCCAAACCACCTTAGGGCTCAAGCAATAGCTGGTGTGCCTTATGCCAAATTCTTTTCACATGCCAGGACTTCTTCATTTGATTTCAGCCTCGTAAGTATTGCTTTTATGCTTGGCAAGGTAGTAGGTGTGCAGCAAGTATTTCCTGCAAGAAGTTTACTGATGAAGACACTGAGGCTCAGAGGGGTAAGGAGGCTTGTCCAACCTCTCACAGCTGGAAAGTGATGACAGCAGGATTCAAAGTCAGCTCTGTGGGCTCCAAAGCCTGTGCTCTTTCCACTGTTTACAAATAAGCCAGTAACATCTGGGTCTGCAATTTATGCAGTGGGCCAAATCCAGCCCGCTGCTTATTTTTATACAGTCAGGGATCCAAGAATGGCTTTTACATTTTAAAAAGGTTGTAAAAAAGCAAACATAAAAACATGAAAATTTTTTTTAAAATGCAGCAACAGAGGCTGTATGTGGTCTGCCAAGCTTAAAATAGTTACCATCTGGCCCTTTAAAGGAAAAATTTGCCAACCCCTGATTAAGACTGTGACAAATGTCTCCTTCTGAGCTCACTCTGGGATGGCTGATGAGATAACACTGGGTCAATGTCTCTCTCCAAAGTTTCATTGTCAAAAATACCCTTCACAGCAGCTGTGAATCATTAGTGTGACTGAAGTCTTCAAAGACTTTCACCATCCTCGTTTTGCTAGCTTGGCCTGTAGGTGGCACAAGCTCATTTGGATGTCTCAGTGTTTGCTGGTGCATCACAGAGAGCTGAGGGCTTTGTGATTTTTTCACCTGCCACATTAAGAGTTTTCCATCAAAGGACTCCCTTAACATACAGGGGCTGGGGCCAGTGGATGGTCCCCCTTAAATCAGAAGCCAGAATGGTGACTGGCCCAGTCCTATTATATCCACTTTTAGTTGATCCTGCCAAAAATTCTGTGAAGTTGAAGAGAGGGCACTGCAATCCCAATGTTTAAAATATTTTTCTTTATGGATGTTAAAACTGTGGCTGAGTCTAGGGATTTACAAAAGCACACAAAATGGTTCTGTGAAGTTGAAGAGAGGGCACTGCAATCCCAATGTTTAAAATATTTTTTCTTTATGGATGTTAAAACTGTGGCTGAGTCTAGGGATTTACAAAAGCACACAAAATGGTGGGGCCACAGTTTGAAGATGGGGGGTGGTCTTCTCCTAAACATCATGTTCCTCCAGGTTATAACAGCCTTGGGTGGGCATGGGCTCAGTGCCCTGTGGCTAGAAAAAATGCCCAAAACTTGAAGTCAGGCAAAAGAATGACCACATGGAGCATAATCTAATAGACCCTTTTGAGGCATATCTAGTTCTCTAGAGACAGATTCCTTTGTTTTGGCCTTCTACTTTTCTATTTGTTAGGATATTGTGTTACCCTAGGTAGATATGAAGTTGTAGGACATGGATAGTGATGCAAATGATTCCTGTCTTGACATCCTGGGTCCTAGGCAAGGAGTCAAGGGCAGCCCCCTCTGTCCAGAAGCAGGCAAGAGAGCATGCCTGGGGTCCTAGGCAAGGAACCGAGGGGCTACCCCCACCTAGAAGCAGGCTAGAGAGCATGCTGAAAACACCATGTCTGTGTGGGTGGCCCACCACAGCCACTGTCACAGCCACAGCTGCCATAAAAACGTTTGATGCCACAGCAGTAGCCACAGCCACCATGCAGGGGGCCCACCAGACATTCAACTGCATTGACACAGAGAGTCACCCGCAGAGACTGGAAAAATAAGAGGATGTCTCTCTCCTCAAAGCCCACTCCAGAGTATTAGAAGAAGCAACTGCTCTACCAGATGACCAGACTTCAACATAGAGATACTAGAAACAAAAAAAACCAAGAAAATATGACACCACCAAAAGTATACAGTAATTCTCAAAAACCAGACCATAC
>NW_007729080.1:33222-39916 GCF_000696425.1 Galeopterus variegatus | reverse complement strand
CCTAGGCAAGGAACCGAGGGGCTACCCCCACCTAGAAGCAGGCTAGAGAGCATGCTGAAAACACCATGTCTGTGTGGGTGGCCCACCACAGCCACTGTCACAGCCACAGCTGCCATAAAAACGTTTGATGCCACAGCAGTAGCCACAGCCACCATGCAGGGGGCCCACCAGACATTCAACTGCATTGACACAGAGAGTCACCCGCAGAGACTGGAAAAATAAGAGGATGTCTCTCTCCTCAAAGCCCACTCCAGAGTATTAGAAGAAGCAACTGCTCTACCAGATGACCAGACTTCAACATAGAGATACTAGAAACAAAAAAAACCAAGAAAATATGACACCACCAAAAGTATACAGTAATTCTCAAAAACCAGACCATACAGAGCAGGAAACTCTTGAAATGACTGACAAGGAATTCCAAGCAAAAATCTTAAGGAAACTCACTAAGATACAAGGAGACTCAGCTAGACACCATAATGAAACAAGAAAAAAAAAAATCCAGAATATGAAGGAGGAAATTTACAAAGAGATTAATACCTTAAAAAAAGGAATGTAGCAGAACTCATGGAAGTGAAAGATTTACTCAACAAAATAAAAAACACAACCGATAGCTTAAGCAGCAGGCTAGAACAAGCAGAAGAAATAATTTCTGATCTTGAAGATAATTGTTTCAAGATAACCCAGGCGGACAAGAAAAAGGAAAAAAGAATTTTAAACAATGAAGAGAATGAGAGAGCTAGCAGAGAACCTTAAGCACATAAACATTGGAATCATGGGTGTTCCAGAAGGGGAGGAGAAAGGAAAAGGCATGAAAAACCTATTCAGTGAAATAATAATGGAAAACTTTCCAAGTACAGGGAGAGACATGGACCTTCAGATCCAGGAGGCTCAAAGATCCCTAAACAGATTCAATCCAAAAAGATCCTCTCCAAAACACATTATAGTCAAACTGGCAAAGCTCAAAGACAAAGAGAATCTTAAAAAGAAGCAAGAGAAAAGCATCAAGTCCAGTATAAAGGAGCTCCTATCAGACTAACAGCAGACTTCTCATCAGAAACTCTACAGGCCAGAAGAAAATGGGATGATATATTCAAAATACCAAAAGAAAAAAAACTGCCAGCCAAGAATACTATACCCAGCAAGGCTATCCTTCAGAAATGAGGGAGAAATAGTGGATTTTTCAGACAAAAAAACCGCNGCCACAGCCACCATGCAGGGGGCCCACCAGACATTCAACTGCATTGACACAGAGAGTCACCAGCAGAGACTGGAAAAATAAGAGGATGTCTCTCTCCTCAAAGCCCACTCCAGAGTAATAGAAGAAGCAACTGCTCTACCAGATGACCAGACTTCAACATAGAGATACTAGAAACAAAAAAACCCAAGAAAATATGACACCACCAAAAGTATACAGTAATTCTCAAAAACCAGACCATATCATACAGCTGGTCCGGCAGCCACTCAACTGAACTGTCACAAAGAGAGTCACCAGCAGAGACCAAAAAAAGAAAAAGACATCTTTTTCCTCAAAGCTCACTCCAGAGTAATAGAAAAAGCAACTGCTCTACCAGATGATCAGACACCAATGTAGAGATACTAGAAATTAAAAAATCCAAGAAAATATGACACCATCAAAAGAATACAGTAATTCTCAAATACCAGACCCTATACAGCAGGAAACCCTTGAAATGACTAAAAAGGAATTCTGAGCAACAAGGAATCTCACTGAGATATGAGAGGACTCAGACAGCATAATGAAACAAGAAAAAAAATCCAGGATAAGAATGAGGATATTTACAAAGAGATTAATACCTTAAAAAGGAATGTAGGAGAACTCATGGGACTGAAGGATTCACTCAACAAAATAAAAAACAGAACCAATAGCTTAAGCAGCAGGCTAGAAGAAGCAAGAGACAGAATTTCTGATGTTGAAGAGACTCTTTTTGCAATAACTCAGGTGGACCTAAAAAAGGAAAAAAAGAATTGTAAAAAATGACGAAAACCTAAAAGAGAGAACAGACAAACTTAAGCATACAAACATTACAATCATAGGTGTTCCAGAAGGGAAGGAGAAAGGAAAAGGCATGGAAAATCTATTTAATGAAATAATAACAGAAAACTTTTCAGCTATTGGGAGAGACATGGACCTTCAGATCCAGGGGGCTCAAAGATCCCCAAACAGATTCAACCCCCCAAAATTCCTCTCTAGGACACATTGTAGTCAAACTGGCAAAGCTCAAAGACAAAGAGAGAATCTTTAAAGAAGCAAGAGAAAAGCAGCATTACCAATAAGGGAGCCCCTATAAGGCTAACAGCAAACTTCTCAACAGAAACTCTACAGGCCAGTAGAAAATGGGATGATATATTCAAAACACTAAAAGAAAAGAACTGCCAGCCAAGAATACTATACCCAGCAAGGCTGTTCTTCAGGAATGAGGGAAAAATACTTCATTTTCCAGACAAACAAAAACTGAGTTCATCACCACACAACCAGCCCTACAAGAAATCCTCAAGGAAGTTCTTCATCTGGAATCCAAAAACTGAAAGAAAGTCACTATCAGAAATACACAAGAAAGAACAAAACCCACAGGTAGAACAAAAATGCAAATGAGAAGGAGAAAGAAACTAAATTTTATCACCACAAAAAACCATAATGATGATATAATAATGCCCCTGCTTTACTTCTGAACTTCTGATTTTAGTAATTTGGGACTTCTCTCTTTTTTTTCTTGGTCAGTCTAGATAAAGGTTTGCAAATTTTGCTGATCTTCTTAAAGAATCAACTTTTGGTTTGTTGATTTTCTCTATTATTTTTTAATTCCCTATTTCATATGTTTCTGTTGTAATCTTTATTATACCCCACTTATATTTTCTTTTGGTTTAGTTTGCTATTCTTTTTCTGTTTTCTTAAGGTAGAAATTTAATGACAGATTTGAGATTTGTCTTGTTTTTAATATAAATACACTTTTTTCACAAGTAGAAATTTTCCACTAAGCACTGCATGAACCCTGCATCCTATAAATCTTGATATGTTGAGCTTTGATTTTTTATCTCAAAATACTCTCTAATTTCCCTGTGATTTTTCTTTTTACCCATTATTTAGGAGAGTGTTAATTTCCACACATTTGTGAATTTTCTAAATTTCCTTCTGTTATTGTAGTCATATTTTCTATGATCTTAGCCTTTTAAAATGTATTAAGACTTGTTTTGTGGCAAAAATAAATATATATTTTTTGTGGTATCTGTAATAATGCCCCAACTTTCATTGCTGATTTTAATTATTTGAGAATTATCTCATTTTCCTCTGTTAATCTAGTTAAATATTTGCCAATTTTGTTTATCATTTAAACAAATTTTAGTTGATTTGTTTCTATTATTTTTCTATTGTTATTTCATTTACTTCTGTTCCAATCTTTATTCTTTTCTTCTTTTTATTACAATAGTAATTGATTGAAATCTTTCTTCTCTTTTTAATGTATATGTTCACTACTACAATCTTCCTTCTTAATACTGCTTTTGCTTCACCCATTTCTATTTTTATTTTTATTTTTTGGTGGCAATGTTTTATTTGTCTCCAGGTATTTTAAAATTTCCACTGTGATTTCTTCTCTCACCCATTTGTTGTTTAACAGTATGTTACTTAATTTCCATGTATTTATGGATTTTCCTGTTTTTCTTCTGCTATTGATTTCTAGTTTTATCCCATTATTATAAAAAAATGCTTCGTATGATTTTAATCTTCTTAAATTTATTTCATAAATTTATTTATTAAAAAAAGGATTCCTGTCTTATAAAAGGTATGATGTCTCCAGTAAAATAGATTACAACCCAAAGGCTATTTCTTTTGCTGCCTGGTAGGGTAATCTGTTTTGTAAGTAATTTAGCAATTTATTCTAGCATTCTTTCTTTCAGTGACGATTAATATTCTGTATTTTTAAAAATGAATCTTGCTACTCTGCTGCTTCTCTCATTAATGAGTTAAACAAATCTTTGACATATACTATCTATTTGTATGAGAATCATATTTTTAACTTTTTGAAAATATTTTGACATCCTGATCATGCCTACAAATGTAGACCTCCAAGATCAAATCCAACGAGCTGCAGTGGCCACCCTGGGAGTTTGAAGTCTTCTCTCTTTGGCTGTTTTAATCTGTCAAGAGGTGGCCTGAGGTGGTGGAAACCTTTGGATGGCACAGCTAGGCTGAGTTTGTGGCTCTACAACATAAATCTGTGTAATCTGCGCTAAAATGTACAACTTCTTTGGGTCTCAGTTTCCTCATCTGTAAAGTTGAGATAATGCCCCCATTCGTTACATGCAAATTAAATAATGTATGATACATAACACTGTGGCTGAAGATGTGAGTTCTGAGCCAGGTTGCCTGAGTTTGCTTCTTGGATCTGCTGTTTTCTAGCTGCATGTACTTGGGGAAAGTATTTACCTTTATTCTGCCTTGATTTCCTCACCTGGAAAATGGGGCTAGTACCTACCTTGGAGGGTTCAATGCATCAGTTTGAAAAAAGCCCTTGGAACAGTGACTGGCATATTGTAAGCACTTAATAAATGTTAGGTGATAGAGAAAATACTGATACTTACAAAGTATCTAGTAGAGTACCAAGTATTCTCAAAACAATCGATAGCTGTCTATCATTAAGGATGTACACCACCCAGAATCAGTGAGTTATGGCAAAAGGCCTGTTCACACATGAAGACAGAAAGGTTCTGAGATGTCAAGATATGTGCTCATCATCACCCTGTCCAAACCAGAATCCAGGTCTCAGAGCTTCCAGCCCAGATTCTGTCCCCTGCACAAAGTGAAGGAGCTAGACACCGAAGGCCAAGTACAACCATCCGTGTCATGGTCAGCCTCCCCCGTGCCCTGTTCTCTCCTTTAGCTTTCAATGATTCCTCTCCCCAAGGAAATGTCTTCCCCTGTGGGTCCTGCTACTGCTGCTCTAATTCAGCTCTGTCGTGGGGCAGAGGGAAAAGTCAGAGCCCGAGCAAACTATGCCAGGTCAGGGACGATGCCATCCAGTCCCCGGAGCAGGAAAGAGGTCAGGACTGTTGTACTCCCTGCTCCTACCCTCCACTCCCTGGGCCCCTCGGCCCCATGCTAATGCCTCTAGACAAAATAGTTAAGGACTTCCATCCCAAATGATGATGAACAGAAAAAACAAACCCACACCACACCGCATACCCTAAATACCAGACATTCCTCGGATGGTTTGCTTTGTAGGTGATCGGCCACAGGCTTCTCCAGCTTACCAGTGGCAGACATCTCAGAGAGCAGGGATGGAGACTGGGGGTGGGGGAAGCCCCAGCTACTCTCCCCAGAGTCTGGAAACAGGACTGCGATCTCTGCTGTCTGCAATATGTCTGTTATCATTTTTCACGCCTGCAGCACACATTTCCTCTCATCTCCTTGGCCGGAATCAGGTTGTATGCCTATTCCAGAACCAGTCACCAGCAGCGGGAATGGTGCTATCCTTGAACCAATTGGGCCCGCCCTTGACTTGAGGTCAGCCCCCGCAAATATTGCTGCACTCCGTAGGGAGGGGGAGTAGATGCTGGGGAATCAAGGGCAATGTCTATCATGTTTCCCCAACAGGCTTGGAAGCTGAATGACTTGCTCAAAGCCATGTCTCTCTAAGTCCAAATACTCGTAGGTTGTTTTTGCTTCACGTGCTGCTTCATGAGGCAAGAAAAGGGATGAAGGATTGGGGAGTCAAATTGCAAGTGCCCTTTTGAGGCAATGGAGCTGCAGCAAGAAATTGTGGGTTTACTAAAAAGAAAGCTTCACCCTCTGCCTTTTCCTTCTCTTCCAGAGGGGCTTCACGTTCCACTGGGATTTAGGCTGTGGGCACCATTTTGTAGGGATCATATCACATCATCCGAGGTCCTTTGAATAGTTTGGTAACAACTGCCTTTGGGCTGGAGCCCATCTTCTGGATTTTGCTGGACAATGGTGAGAGTTACCAAGAGGTTTCAGGATATTTAGGATCAAGTTGTGTTTCATTGCTTCGGTTTTAGGAAGGGAACCCAAAGAAAGCAATTTTCAGAGAAACTATTTTAGACAATAGTGCTGTCCTGTGGCTTGTTGGGGCCACATGGGGTGGGGGTGGGGGGCGGTGGAGGAGGAAGGAAACAGCTGTGGTGGGTGGTAGCTGTTTGGGAACAAACGTTTTTTGCTTGTTCAAGTTCAAATCAGGCAGAGGACAAAACAGCTGATCCTCAAACAGGTCATAAATACTAGTTAGAAATTGCAAGGTCTAAAGTTTATTACCCAAGCACTCAATCTTTATTAAATATCTCATATGTCCACGGCTTGGTTTTAGGTGCTGGGGAGGCTACATGTGACAAGATGTGATCCCTGCCTGTGACCTAGATGGGGTTGCTGCATAGATGAAATATTACCTAGTAACACTAGACAGAGTACGCTACACTTGCTAAGAGGCAGTGGAGACATAACAATTCCAACAGGATTTTAGAGCAGGGTTTGCCAAGGTTTGATCCTTGGAACATTTGTCCCTCAAAATGTGCTGGAATTAAAAAAAAGAAAAAGTGCTCTAAGGTCAAAAAAATTGGTGCAACACCATATGTTATATGCTCCTTTTGGAGATATCCAATGCATACGAGTATCTAAAAGGCCCCGAGAAGTCTCAGAGACTTCTTATTAACCTATTTAACTTGAATA